>NC_134828.1:4078458-4199022 GCF_004210375.1 Tachypleus tridentatus
CATCGAGCTTTATCTGTCTTTAAACTTGTCATCGAAGCTTTCTTTCATCTGTCTTTAAACTTGTCATCGAGCTTTTCACATCTGTCTTTAAACTTGTTATCGATTTCTTTCTTTCATCTGTCTTTAAACTTGTTATCGAAGCTTTCATCTGTCTTTAAACTTGTCATCGAAGCTTTCATCTGTTTTAAACTTGTTCATCGAGCTTTCTTCTATCTGTCTTTAAACTTGTCATCGAAGCTTCTCATCTGTCTTTAAACTTGTCATCTTGTCATCAGCTTTCTATCTATCTTTAAACTCGTCATCCATCTCTCTCATCTGTCTTTAAACTTGTCATCGAAGCTTCTCACATCTGTCTTTAAACTTGTCATCGAAGCTTTCATCTGTCTTTAAACTTATCATCGAAGCTCTCTTTCTACATCTGTCTTTAAACTTGTTATCGAAGCTTTCTCATCTGTCTTTAACACTTGTCATCGGAGCCCCTCACATCTGTATCTTAAACTTGTCATCGAAGCTTTCACATCTGTTCTTAAACTTGTTATCGAGCTTCTCACATCTGTCTTTAAACTTGTCATCGAAGCTCTCATCTGTCTTTAAACTTGTCATCGATTTCTTTCATCTGTCTTTAAACTTGTCATCGAAATTCTCTCATCTGTCTTTAAACTTGTCATCGAAGCTTTCATCTGTCTTTAAACTTATTCATCGATTTTCTTTCTTATCTGTCTTTAAACTTGTTATCGACTTTCTTCATCTGTTTTAAACTTGTCGATTCTCTCATCTGTCCTTAAGCTTGTCATCGAGCTTTTCTCATCTGTCTTTAAACTTGTCATCGAAGCTTCCCTCACATCTGTCTTTAAACTTGTTATCGCTTTCAGCTTCCTCACATCTGTCTTTAAACTTGTCATCGAAGCTTTCACATCTGTCTTTCATCGAAGTTCTGTCTTTAAACTTGTCATCGAAGCTTTCATCTGTCTTTAAACTTGTCATCGAAGCTTTCTCTTTCATCTGTCTTTAAACTTGTCATCGAGTTCTCACATCTGTCTTTAAACTTGTCATCGAAGCCCCTCTACATCTGTCTTTAAACTTGTCATCGAAGCTCCCTCATCTGTCTTTAAACTTGTCATCGAAGCTTCTCACATCTGTCTTTAAACTTGTTCGAAGCTTCTCTCATCTGCCTTGTCATCACATCTGTCTTTAAACTTGTCATCGAAGCTTTCTTCATCTGTCTTTAAACTTGTTATCGAAGCTTTCAGCTTTCTATCTGTCTTTAAACTTGTCATCGAAGCTTTCCTCATCTGTCTTTAAACTTGACTTTCTTATCTGTCTTTAAGCTTGTTATCGAAGTCATCGTCTTTAAACTTTCTCGAAGCTCTTCATCTGTTTTAAACTTATCACATCGAAGCTACATCTTCTTTAAACATCTCGAAGTCTTTAAACTTGTCATCGAAGATCTGTCTTTAAACTTGTCATCGAAGCTTTCTCATCTGTCTTTAAACTTGTTATCGAAGCTTTCTCATCATCTGTAAACTTGTCAACATCTGTCTTTAACTTGTCATCGAAGCTTCTCATCTGTCTGTCTTAAACTTGTTCATCGAAGCTCCCTCTCATCTGTCTTTAAACTTGTCATCGAAGCTTCTCACATCTGTCTTTAAACTTGTTATCGAAGCTCCTTTCATCTGTCTTTAAACTTTCATCGAAACTTTAAACTTGTCATCGAAGCTTGTCATCGACTTTTCTCATCTGTCTTTAAACTTGTCATCGAAGCTTTCTCACATCTGTTTTAAACTTGTTATCGAAGCTTTCTCATCTGTCTTTAAACTTGTCATCGAAGCTTCTCTCATCTGTCTTTAAACTTGTCATCGAAGCTTCTCACATCTGTCTTTAAACTTGTCATCGAAGCTCCCACACATCTGTCTTTAAACTTGTCATCGAAGCTTTCTTTAAACTTGTTATCGAAGCCCCTCACATCTGTCTTTAAACTTGTCATCGAAGCTTTCACATCTGTCTTTAAACTTGTTATCGAGCTTCTCACATCTGTCTTTAAACTTGTCATCGAAGCCTCACATCTGTCTTTAAACTTGTCATCGAAGCTTTCATCTGTCTTTAAACTTGTCATCGAAGCTTTCTCATCTGTCTTTAAACTTGTCATCGAAGCTTTCATCTGTCTTTAAACTTGTTATCGAAGCTCACATCTTTAAACTTGTCATCGAACTTTCTTTCTCATCTGTCTTTAAACTTGTTATCGAAGCTTTCTCATCTGTCTTTAAACTTGTTCATCGAAGCTTCTTCATCTGTCTTTAAACTTGTCATCGAAGCTTCATCTGTCTTTAAACTTATTATCGAGCTTCTCATCTGTCTTTAAACTTGTCATCGAAGCTTTCATCTGTCTTTAAACTTGTCATCTGAGCTTCTTCTCTCATCTGTCTTTAAACTTGTCATCGAAGCTTTCTCATCTGTCTTTAAACTTGTTTCATCTCATCTGTCTTTAAACTTGTCATCGAAGCTTTCTAAACATCTGTCTTTAAACTTGTCATCGAAGCTTTCTCATCTGTCTTTAAACTTGTCATCGATCGTCTTTAAACTTGTCATCTTTAAACTGTTCACCTGTTTTAAACTTGTCATCGAAGCTCTTACATCTGTCTTTAAACTTGTTATCGAAGAAGTCTTTAAACTTATTATCGAGCCTCTCATCTGTCTTTAAACTTGTCATCGAAGCTTCCTCACATCTGTCTTTAAACTTGTCATCGAGCTTTCTTCATCTGTCTTTAAACTTGTTATCGAGCTTCTCACATCTGTCTTTAAACTTGTCATCGAAGCTCTTCATCTGTCTTTAAACTTGTCATCGAGCTTCTTACATCTGTCTTTAAACTTGTCATCGAAGCTTCTTCACATCTGTCTTTAAACTTGTCATCGAAGTCTTTAAACTTCACATCTGTCTTTAAACTTGTCATCGAAGCTTCTCACATCTGTCTTTAAACTTGTCATCGAAGCTTTCTCATCTGTCTTTAAACTTGTCATCGAAGCTTTCTCATCTGTCTTTAAACTTGTTATCGAAGCTTTTCTTCATCTGTCTTTAAACTTGTCATCGAAGCTTTCTCATCTGTCTTTAAACTTGTCATCGAAGCTTTCTCATCTGTCTTTAAACTTGTCATCGAAGCTTTCTCATCTGTTTTAAACTTGTCATCGAAGCTTTCATCATTGTCTTTAAACTTGTCATCGAAGCTTTTCTCATCTGTCTTTAAACTTGTCATCGAAGCTTTCTCTCACCTGTCTTTAAACTTGTCATCGAAGCTTTCATCTGTCTTTAAACTTGTCATCGAAGCTTCTTCATCTGTCTTTAAACTTGTCATCGAAGCTTTTCATCTGTCTTTAAACTTGTCATCGAAGCTTTTCATCTGTCTTTAAACTTGTCATCGAAGCTTTCTCATCTGTCTTTAAACTTGTCATCGAATTTCTCTCATCTGTCTTTAAACTTGTCATCGAAGCTTCTTCTCATCTGTCTTTAAACTTGTCATCGAAGCTCTCTCATATCTGTCTTTAAACATCTGTCTGTCTTTAAACTTGTTAAACTCACATCTGTCTTTAAATCGAGCTTTCTTCATCTGTCTTTAAACTTGTCATCGAAGCTCTCACATCTGTCTTTAAACTTGTCATCGAAGCTTTCTCTCATCTGTCTTTAAACTTGTCATCGAAGCTTTCTCATCTGTCTTTAAACTTGTCATCGAAGCTTTCTCATCTGTCTTTAAACTTGTCATCGAAGCTTTTCTCATCTGTCTTTAAACTTGTCATCGAGTTCTTCTCTTCTCATCTGTCTTTAAACTTGTCATCGAAGCTTTTCATCTGTCTTTAAACTTGTCATCGAAGCTTTCTCATCTGTTTTAAACTTGTCATCGACTTATTCTTTCTCATCTGTCTTTAAACTTGTCATCGAGCTTTTCATCTGTCTTTAAACTTGTCATCGAAGCTCTCTTCTCATCTGTCTTTAAACTTGTCATCGAAGCTTCTCACTTCATCTGTCTTTAAACTTGTCATCGAAGCTTCTCACATCTGTTCTTTAAACTTGTCATCGAGCTCTCACATCTGTCTTTAAACTTGTCATCGAAGCTCCTCACATCTGTCTTTAAACTTGTCATCGAGTTTCTCTTACATCTGTCTTTAAACTTGTCATCGAAGTTCTCTCACATCTGTCTTTAAACTTGTTATCGAAGCTTTCACATCTGTCTTTAAACTTGTCATCGAGCTCTCACATCTGTCTTTAAACTTGTCATCGAAGCTTCTCACATCTGTCTTTAAACTTGTCATCGAAGCCTTCATCGTCTTTAAACTTGTTCTCTCTCATCTGTCTTTAAACTTGTCATCGAAGCTTCTCTCATCTGTCTTTAAACTTGTCATCGAAGTTCTTTAACTTCTCATCATCTGTCTTTAAACTTGTTATCGAAGCTTCTCTCATCTGTCTTTAAACTTGTCATCGAGTTCTTCATCTGTCTTTAAACTTGTCATCGAGCTTTCTTCACATCTGTCTTTAAACTTGTTCATCGAAACTTTCTTTCTTCTCACATCTTCTTAAATCTGCTTTCACATCTGTCTTTAAACTTGTTCATCGAAGCTTTCACATCTGTCTTTAAACTTGTTATCGAAGCTTTCTTCATCTGTCTTTAAACTTGTTATCGAAGCTTTCTCTCATCTGTCTTTAAACTTGTCATCGAAGCTTCTCATCTGTCTTTAAACTTGTCATCGAAGCTTTCTTTTCATCTGTCTTTAAACTTCGAGTCATCTGTCTTTAAACTTGTTCATCGAAGCTCCTCATCTGTCTTTAAACTTGTCATCGAAGTCATCGAAGCTCTCACATCTGTTTTAAACTTGTCATCGAAGCTTTAAACTTGTCATCGAAGCTTCTTTCATCTGTCTTTAAACTTGTCATCGAAGCTTTTCACCTGTCTTTAAACTTGTCATCGAAGCTCTACATCTGTTCACTTGTCATCGAGCTCTTTAAACTTGTCATCGAAGTTCTCTCATCTGTCTTTAAACTTGTCATCGAAGCTTCTTCATCTGTCTTTAAACTTGTCATCGAAGCTTTCTCTTCATCTGTCTTTAAACTTGTCATCGAAGCTTTCTCACATCTGTCTTTAAACTTGTCATCGAAGCTCTCACATCTGTCTTTAAACTTGTCATCGAAGCTTGTCATCGAAGCTTTCTCATCAGTCTTTCTGTCTTTAAACTTGTCATCGAAGCTTCTCTCACCTGTCTTTAAACTTGTCATCGAAGCTTTTCTCATCTGTCTTTAAACTTGTCATCGAAGCTTTCACCTGTCTTTAAACTTGTCATTTAAACTTGTCATCGAAGCTTCTCACCTGTCTTTAAACTTGTCATCGAAGCTTCTCACCTGTCTTTAAACTTGTCATCGAAGCTTTCATCTGTCTTTAAACTTGTCATCGAAGCTTCTTCATCTGTCTTTAAACTTGTCATCGAAGCTTCTCATCTGTCTTTAAACTTGTCATCGAAGCTTCTCATCTGTCTTTAAACTTGTCATCGAAGCTTCTCTCATCTGTCTTTAAACTTGTCATCGAAGCTCTTCATCTGTCTTAAACTTGTCATCGAAGCTTTTCATCTGTCTTTAAACTTGTCATCGAAGCTTTTCTCACCTGTCTTTAAACTTGTCATCGAAGCTTTCTACCTGTCTTTAAACTTGTCATTCACATCTGTCTTTAAACTTGTTATCGAAGCTTCACTCGAAGCTCTCATTTCATCTGTCTTTAAACTTGTCATCGAAGCTTCTTTCATCTGTTTTAAACTTGTCATCGAAGCTTCTTCATCTGTCTTTAAACTTGTCATCGAAGCTTTCTCATCTGTCTTTAAACTTGTCATCGAAGCTTTCACCTGTCTTTAAACTTGTCATCGAGCTTCTCTCAGTCTTTAAACTTGTCATTTCTTTTCACATCTGTCTTTAAACTTGTCATTCATCGAAACTTGTCATCGAAGCTCTCATCTCTTAAACTTGTCTGTCTTTTACCTGTCTTTAAACTTGTCATCGAAGCTTTCTTCACCTGTCTTTAAACTTGTCATCGAAGCTTCTCACCTGTCTTTCTTGTCATCGAAGTCTGTCTTAAACTTGTCATCGAGCTTTCACATCTGTCTTTAAACTTGTCATCGAAGCTTAACTTATTATCACATCTGTCTTTAAACTTGTCATCGAAGCTTTCACATCTGTCTTTAAACTTGTCATCGAGTTTCTCACATCTGTCTTTAAACTTGTCATCGAAGCTTTCTCATCTGTCTTTAAACTTGTCATCGAGCTTTCTCATCTGTCTTTAAACTTGTCATCGAAGCTTTCATCTGTCTTTAAACTTGTTATCGAGCTTTCTTGTCATCTGTCTTTAAACTTGTCATCGAAGCTTCTTCATCTGTCTTTAAACTTGTTATCGAGCTTCTCACATCTGTCTTTAAACTTGTCATCGAAGTTCTCTCACATCTGTTTTAAACTTGTCATCGAACATCTGTCTTTAAACTTGTCATCAGCTCTCTCATCTGTCTTTAAACTTGTCATCGAAGTTCACATCTGTCTTTAAACTTGTCATCGAGTTCTCTCATCTGTCTTTAAACTTGTCATCGACTTGTTTCTCTACATCTGTCTTTAAACTTGTCATCGAGTCTCTCACATCTGTCTTTAAACTTGTCATCGAAGCTTCTCACATCTGTCTTTAAACTCATCGAGTCATCGTTCTCTCACATCTGTTTTAAACTTGTCATCGAGTCTTCTTCATCTGTCTTTAAACTTGTCATCGAAGCTTTTCATCTGTCTTTAAACTTGTCATCGAAGCTGGTTATCTCTCACATCTGTTTTAAACTTTGTCATCGAAGCTCTGAACCATCATCTGTCATCTGTTAAACTTGTCATCGAAGCTCATCTGTCTTTAAACTTGTCATCGAAGCTTTCATCTGTCTTTAAACTTGTCATCGAAGCTTTCTTCATCTGTCTTTAAACTTGTCATCGAAGCTTTCATCTGTCTTTAAACTTGTCATCGAAGCTTTTCATCTGTCTTTAAACTTGTTATCGAAGCTTCTTCATCTGTCTTTAAACTTGTCATCGAAGCTTTCACCTGTCTTTAAACTTGTCATCGAAGCTTCTTCACCTGTCTTTAAACTTGTCATCGAAGCTTCACTTTAAACTTGTCTTTAAACTTGTCATCGAAACTTGTCATTCTCACCTGTCTTTAAACTTGTCATCGAAGTTCTCACCTCATCTGTCTTTAAACTTGTCATCGAAGCTTTCTTGTCACTTGTCTTTAAACTTGTTATGTCACCTTTAAACTTGTCATCGAAGCTTTCACCTGTCTTTAAACTTGTCATCGAAGCTTTCACTCTGTCTTTAAACTTGTCATCGAAGCTTTCACTCTGTCTTTAAACTTGTCATCGAAGCTTTCTCTCACCTGTCTTTAAACTTGTCATCGAAGCTTTCATCGAAGCTCATCTGTCTTTAAACTTGTCATCGAAGCTTTTTCATCTGTCTTTAAACTTGTCATCGAAGCTTTCACCTGTCTTTAAACTTGTCATCGAAGCTTTCTCTCTGTCTTTAAACTTGTCATCGAAGCTTTTCAATCTGTCTTTAAACTTGTCATCGAAGCTTTCACCTGTCTTTAAACTTGTCATCGAAGCTTTCACCTGTCTTTAAACTTGTCATCGAAGCTTCTCACCTGTCTTTAAACTTGTCATCGAAGCTTCATCTGTCTTTAAACTTGTCATCTGTCTGTCTTTAAACTTGTCATCGAAGCTTTCACCTGTCTTTAAACTTGTCATCGAAGCTTTTCACCTGTCTTTAAACTTGTCATCGAAGCTTTTCACCTGTCTTTAAACTTGTCATCGAAGCTTCTCTCATCTGTCTTTAAACTTGTCATCGTCTTAAACTTGTCTCACCGAGTTTAAACTTGTTCGAAGCTTTCATCTGTCTTAAACTTGTCATCGAAGCCTCTGTCTTAAACATCTGTCTTTAAACTTGTCATCGAAGCTTCTCACATCTGTCTTTAAACTTGTCATCGAAGCTTCTCACATCTGTCTTTAAACTTGTCATCGAAGCTTTCACATCTGTCTTTAAACTTGTTCATCGAAGCTTTTCATCTGTCTTTAAACTTGTCATCGAGCTCTTTCTTATCTGTCTTTAAACTTGTCATCGAAGCTTTTCACCTGTCTTTAAACTTGTTATCGAAGCTATCGAGTTTCTCTTCATCTGTCTTTAACTTGTTATCACCTCTGTCTTTAAACTTGTCATCGAAGCTTTTTTCTCATCTGTCTTTAAACTTGTTATCGAAGTCATCGAGCTTCTTTCATCTGTCTTTAAACTTGTCATCGAAGCTTTCACATCTGTCTTTAAACTTGTCATCGAGCCCCTCTCATCTTCTTTAAACTTGTCATCGAACTTTCTTTCTCATCTGTCTTTAAACTTGTCATCGAGCTCTTCATCTGTCTTTAAACTTGTCATCGAAGCTTTTCACCTGTCTTTAAACTTGTCATCGAAGCTTTCTCATCTGTCTTTAAACTTGTCATCGAATCTGTCTTTAAACTTGTCATCGAGTTTCTCATCTGTCTTTAAACTTGTCATCGAAGCTTTTTCATCTGTCTTTAAACTTGTCATCGAAGCTCTCTCACCTGTCTTTAAACTTGTCATCGAAGCTTTCTTCACCTGTCTTTAAACTTGTCATCGAAGCTTTCACCTGTCTTTAAACTTGTCATCGAAGCTTTCTTCACCTGTCTTTAAACTTGTCATCGAAGCTTTCATCTCTGTCTTTAAACTTGTCATCGAAGCTTTCATCTGTCTTTAAACTTGTCATCGAAGCTTCTCTCATCTGTCTTTAAACTTGTCATCGAAGCTTTCTCTCACCTGTCTTTAAACTTGTCATCGAAGCTTTTCTGTCTTTAAACTTGTCTGTCTTTAAACTTGTCATCGAAGCTTCTTCATCTGTCTTTAAACTTGTTCATCGAAGCTTTCACCTGTCTTTAAACTTGTCATCGAAGCTTTTCATCTGTCTTTAAACTTGTCATCGAAGCTTTCTTTCACCTGTCTTTAAACTTGTCATCGAAGCTTTCTCACCTGTCTTTAAACTTGTCATCGAAGCTTTCACCTGTCTTTAACTTGTCATCTTCTCACCTGTCCTTGTCTGTCTTTAAACTTGTCATCGAAGCTCTCTCACCTGTCTTTAAACTTGTCATCGAAGCTTTTCACCTGTCTTTAAACTTGTCATCGAAGCTTCTCACCTGTCTTTAAACTTGCTTTCATCGAAGTCATCGAAGCTTCTCACCTGTCTTTAAACTTGTCATCGAAGCTTTCTCACCTGTCTTTAAACTTGTCATCGAAGCTTTCTCTCATCTGTCTTTAAACTTGTCATCGAAGCTTCTTGTTCATCTGTCTTTAAACTTGTCATCGAAGCTTTCTTCATCTGTCTTTAAACTTGTCATCAGCTTCTCTCACCTGTCTTTAAACTTGTCATCGAAGCTTCTCTCACCTGTCTTTAAACTTGTCATCGAAGCTTCTCTCATCTGTCTTTAAACTTGTCATCGAAGCTTTCATCTGTCTTTAAACTTGTCATCGAAGCTTCTCTCATCTGTCTTTAAACTTCGAAGCTTCTCTCATCTGTCTTTAAACTTGTCATCGAAGCTTTCACCTGTCTTTAAACTTGTCATCGAAGCTTCTCATCTGTCTTTAAACTTGTCATCGAGCTTTCTCATCTGTCTTTAAACTTGTCATCGAAGCTTCTCTCTCACCTGTCTTTAAACTTGTCATCGAAGCTTTCTCACCTGTCTTTAAACTTGTCATCGAACTTGTCTTCATCTGTCTTTAAACTTGTCATCGAAGCTTCTTTCATCTGTCTTTAAACTTGTCATCGACTTGTCATTCTCATCTGTCTTTAAACTTGTCATCGAAGATCTGTCTTTAAACTTGTCATCGAAGCTTTCATCTGTCTTTAAACTTGTCATCGAAGCTTCTCATCTGCTTTCTCTCATCTGTCTTTAAACTTGTCATCGAAGCTTCTCTCATCTGTCTTTAAACTTGTCATCGAAGCTTCTCATCTGTCTTTAAACTTGTCATCGAAGCTTCTCTCATCTGTCTTTAAACTTGTCATCGAAGCTTCTCTCATCTGTCTTTAAACTTGTCATCGAAGCTTTCTCACCTGTCTTTAAACTTGTCATCGAAGCTTTCACCTGTCTTTCTCATCGAAGCTGTCTTTAAACTTGTCATCGAAGCTTCTCACCTGTCTTTAAACTTGTCATCGAAGCTTCTCTCATCTGTCTTTAAACTTGTCATCGAAGCTTCTCTCACCTGTCTTTAAACTTGTCATCGAAGCTTTCTCATCTGTCTTTAAACTTGTCATCGAAGCTTCTTCACCTGTCTTTAAACTTGTCATCGAGCTTTTCTCATCTGTCTTTAAACTTGTCATCGAAGCTTCTCTCACCTGTCTTTAAACTTGTCATCGAAGCTTCTCACCTGTCTTTAAACTTGTCATCGAAGCTTGTCATCGAAGCTCTCACCTGTCTTTAAACTTGTCATCGAAGCTTCTCTCATCTGTCTTTAAACTTGTCATCGAAGCTTTCTCTCATCTGTCTTTAAACTTGTCATCGAGCTTTCTCTCATCTGTCTTTAAACTTGTCATCGAGCTTCTCTCATCATCTGTCTTTAAACTTGTCATCGAGCTTCTCTCATCTGTCTTTAAACTTGTCATCGAAGCTTCTCTCATCTGTCTTTAAACTTGTCATCGAAGCTCTCATCTGTCTTTAAACTTGTCATCGAGCTTTCACATCTGTCTTTAAACTTGTCATCGAAGCTTTCTCTCATCTGTCTTTAAACTTGTCATCGAGCTTTCATCTGTCTTTAAACTTGTCATCGAGCTTTTCATCTGTCTTTAAACTTGTCATCGAGCTTTCTCTCATCTGTCTTTAAACTTGTCATCGAAGCTTTCTCATCTGTCTTTAAACTTGTCATCGAAGCTTCTCTCATCTGTCTTTAAACTTGTCATCGAAGCTCCTCTCACCTGTCTTTAAACTTGTCATCGAAGCTTTCTCACCTGTCTTTAAACTTGTCATCGAGCTTCTCTCACCTGTCTTTAAACTTGTCATCGAAGCTTTCTCATCTGTCTTTAAACTTGTCATCGAAGCTTTCTCTCACCTGTCTTTAAACTTGTCATCGAAGCTTCTCTCACCTGTCTTTAAACTTGTCATCGACCTGTCTTTAAACTTGTCATCTTTTCTCACCTGTCTTTAAACTTGTCATCGAAGCTTTTCACCTGTCTTTAAACTTGTCATCGAAGCTTTCTCACCTGTCTTTAAACTTGTCATCGAAGCTTCTCACCTGTCTTTAAACTTGTCATCGAAGCTTTTCACCTGTCTTTAAACTTGTCATCATCTGTCTTTAAACTTGTCATCGAAGCTCTTCATCTGTCTTTAAACTTGTCATCGAAGCTTTTTCCTGTCTTTAAACTTGTCATCGAAGCTTCTCTCATCTGTCTTTAAACTTGTCATCGAAGCTTCTCTCTCATCTGTCTTTAAACTTGTCATCGAAGCTCTCATCTGTCTTTAAACTTGTCATCGAGCTCTCATCTGTCTTTAAACTTGTCATCGAAGCTTCTCTCATCTGTCTTTAAACTTGTCATCGAAGCTTCTCTCATCTGTCTTTAAACTTGTCATCGAAGCTCTCATCTGTCTTTAAACTTTCATCGAAGCTTCTCTCACCTGTCTTTAAACTTGTCATCGAAGCTTCTCTTTCACCTGTCTTTAAACTTGTCATCGAAGCTTTCTCTCTCACCTGTCTTTAAACTTGTCATCGAAGCTTCTTCTCACCTGTCTTTAAACTTGTCATCGAAGCTTTCTCACCTGTCTTTAAACTTGTCATCGAAGCTTCTTCACCTGTCTTTAAACTTGTCATCGAAGCTTCTTCATCTGTCTTTAAACTTGTCATCGAAGCTTCTCTCATCTGTCTTTAAACTTGTCATCGAAGCTTCTCTCACCTGTCTTTAAACTTGTCATCGAAGCTTTCTCACCTGTCTTTAAACTTGTCATCGAAGCTTCTCTCACCTGTCTTTAAACTTGTCATCGAAGCTTTCTCACCTGTCTTTAAACTTGTCATCGAAGCTTCTCTCACCTGTCTTTAAACTTGTCATCGAGCTTCTCTCATCTGTCTTTAAACTTGTCATCGAAGCTTCTCTCATCTGTCTTTAAACTTGTCATCGAGCTTTCTCTCATCTGTCTTTCAAAGCTTCTCTCATCTGTCTTTAAACTTGTCATCGAAGTCATCGTCTTTAAACTTGTCATCGAAGCTTCTCATCTGTCTTTAAACTTGTCATCGAAGCTTTCTCATCTGTCTTTAAACTTGTCATCGAAGCTTCTCTCATCTGTCTTTAAACTTGTCATCGAAGCTTTTCATCTGTCTTTAAACTTGTCATCGAAGCTTCTCTCATCTGTCTTTAAACTTGTCATCGAAGCTTTCTCATCTGTCTTTAAACTTGTCATCGAAGCTTCTCATCTGTCTTGTTAAACTTGTCATCGAAGCTTTCTCATCTGTCTTTAAACTTGTCATCGAAGCTTTCTCATCTGTCTTTAAACTTGTCATCGAAGCTTCTCTCATCTGTCTTTAAACTTGTCATCGAAGCTTCTCACCTGTCTTTAAACTTGTCATCGAAGCTTCTCATCTGTCTTTAAACTTGTCATCGAAGCTTCTCACCTGTCTTTAAACTTGTCATCGAAGCTTCTCACCTGTCTTTAAACTTGTCATCGAAGCTTCTCTCACCTGTCTTTAAACTTGTCATCGAAGCTTTCTCACCTGTCTTTAAACTTGTCATCGAAGCTTCTCTCACCTGTCTTTAAACTTGTCATCGAAGCTTTTCTCACCTGTCTTTAAACTTGTCATCGAAGCTTTCTCACTTTCTGTCTTTAAACTTGTCATCGAAGCTTCTCTCACCTGTCTTTAAACTTGTCATCGAAGCTTCTCTCACCTGTCTTTAAACTTGTCATCGAAGCTTCTCTCACCTGTCTTTAAACTTGTCATCGAAGCTTTCTCTCACCTGTCTTTAAACTTGTCATCGAAGCTTCTCTCATCTGTCTTTAAACTTGTCATCGAAGCTTCTCTCACCTGTCTTTAAACTTGTCATCGAAGCTTCTCTCACCTGTCTTTAAACTTGTCATCGAAGCTTCTCTCACCTGTCTTTAAACTTGTCATCGAGCTTCTCTCACCTGTCTTTAAACTTGTCATCGAAGCTTCTCTCACCTGTCTTTAAACTTGTCATCGAAGCTTCTCTCATCTGTCTTTAAACTTGTCATCGAAGCTTCTCTCATCTGTCTTTAAACTTGTCATCGAAGCTCTCTCTCATCTGTCTTTAAACTTGTCATCGAAGCTTCTTCATCTGTCTTTAAACTTGTCATCGAAGCTTTTCTCTGTCTTCATCTGTCTTTAAACTTGTCATCGAGCTTTCCTCTCATCTGTCTTTAAACTTGTCATCGAGTTCCTCACATCTGTCTTTAAACTTGTCATCGAGCTCCTCTCATCTGTCTTTAAACTTGTCATCGAAGCTTCTCTCATCTGTCTTTAAACTTGTCATCGACTTTCCTCTCATCTGTCTTTAAACTTGTCATCGATTTTCTCTCATCTGTCTTTAAACTTGTCATCGACTCTTTCTCTCATCTGTCTTTAAACTTGTCATCGAGCTTTTTCTCTCATCTGTCTTTAAACTTGTCATCGAGCTCCTCTCATCTGTCTTTAAACTTGTCATCGAAGCTTCTCTCATCTGTCTTTAAACTTGTCATCGAAGCTTTCTCTCATCTGTCTTTAAACTTGTCATCGAAGCTTTCTCATCTGTCTTTAAACTTGTCATCGAAGCTTCTCTCACCTGTCTTTAAACTTGTCATCGAAGCTTCTCTCACCTGTCTTTAAACTTGTCATCGAAGCTTCTCTCATCTGTCTTTAAACTTGTCATCGAGTTCTCTCACCTGTCTTTAAACTTGTCATCGAAGCTTCTCACCTGTCTTTAAACTTGTCATCGAAGCTTCTCTCATCTGTCTTTAAACTTGTCATCGAAGCTTCTCTCATCTGTCTTTAAACTTGTCATCGAAGCTTCTCTCATCTGTCTTTAAACTTGTCATCGAAGCTTCTCTCATCTGTCTTTAAACTTGTCATCGAGCCCCTCACATCTGTCTTTAAACTTGTCATCGAGCTTCTCTCATCTGTCTTTAAACTTGTCATCGAGCTTCTCTCATCTGTCTTTAAACTTGTCATCGAGCTTCTCTCACCTGTCTTTAAACTTGTCATCGAGCTTCTCTCATCTGTCTCTAAACTTGTCAAGTTCCTCTCATCTGTCTTTCAGTAGGTATTAGCAGATTTATTTGTACTCTTCTGGTTTTCACATATGTTTAACATCGTTTTAGTGTCCCAGTTTGCAAGACGATTTTATACAAACCAACCACGTTGTGTTAAAGATGAACACAGGAGGTTGTGATCTGTAAACTTTTGGATGTTTGGTGTGCATACCCTCAAAATTTTATATCATAAAAACTAATGAAGTTGTTGGTTTGTTGTTAAACATGAAGCTACATAATGGTCTCTCTGTGCTCTGTCCTCTCTACAAGCATCCAAACCCAGTTTCTAGCAGGGTAAGTCAGCACATATACCACTCTACCACTAGGGGGCAACTGATAAAATACTGTGAACTTTTATTTTTAAAATCTATAATATTTTTTTTAAGATTAGTTAAAGATAACAAGATATCAGTACTAAGTTGTCGCTTTTGTTTCTATAAAAACATGTTATTTCTAATGTTAATGAAATGTATGGTTTCAGTTCTTTATGTTCTTACTACATTGTCACTGTTTGTTTATTTTTTACACAGTTCTATCATGCCTGTGATGTTGACATGTTTAGCTATTGCCTGATGAAGTACAATGTTCTTCAGTTCTGTGATTTCTACTCTGCCATCCTGTCTTTTTGGGTCACTGTTGTTGCAATGGCTGATCTTCCACATACTCTCTACTCTATTGCCCACATGGTTGGTGCATTAGGCATTGCACTTGGAGTTGAATATCAGCGCACTGGTCTTCTAGTGTTTATTGTTCCTATGGGAACAGGCACGGCCATTATGCTATGCTCATGGGTAAATATTGGTAATATACATTTAGTTTAAAATATTAACCAGTTTTTTAGATGTCATGATTAAAGATGATAATTGTATGTACAGAATGTGGTGATCTGTAAGCAAATTGTAATCTGTGTTATTTTAGTTTTGTTAATAAATATATCAGCTTTATCTTTCTCTTTTATGAGCTATAAAAAAATATTGAATTTCAAATTTCATTGTTATGAATATTTTAATGTTTTGAAGATGTTTTTACAATTACTAAGGTAAAGTTAATCTTCCAGATAATGAGAACCATTTCCAGGATGTGTAACAAACAATGACAACTTATTTACACTTTATTTATAATTCTAACTTAAAAAATTGTAAACTTGTTTTTGATGGAATCAATAGATTACTGTAGTCTTAGCATGTGTCTGTTTAATGTTTCAGGATAGGCCACACCAGGTGTCTTGTTATTTTGTGTGATTATTTAAAACAATACATTGTAAGCTAGTTATGGTCTGTATAACTGGTTATATATAATAATTTCAATTTAATCTGTTTGTCTTATCTCTTGTTCATAAACATATTAACCCTTTCACAATGAGGCATTTTGTATTTGCAGGAACCAGGGAAAATTGAATTCAAATTTAAATAAATTTAAAAACAGTTTTGTGTATATTTTATTAAAGAAATGTCCTACAAATTATTGTATTAATTGTAAAAAAATCTGTTTACAAAGTATGTACCTATGATCCATATTGGAATGGAAATAGTGAGCATATGAAATACACTCCTGTAGTGAGGGGTCATCGGTATGTGAACTGCAATCAGTGTGTGATACTTAACAGTGTGGTTAATACTTACTGCAGTGTTGTTTTAATGTAAATAATATAATAATAGTTAAGACAATTTGATGATATTTGTAATGGTCTAATTGTAACTATGTAGATGTCTGCTAGCAGGTGAAATTACGTACAGTTATACTAAGTTTATTTTGTGTAAAATCAAAAGACATAAATAGTAGAAGAAAATATTTATTATATTAAAAAAAACTTGTGAACAGAGTAAAGTTATATTCTAGAAGTTTTGCAACTGTTAGTAATTGATGAAACCTCTGAAATGTAAACATGTTTTGACACAGTTTTTCTTACTATTTTTTCTGTAATGTTCTACACTATTTCTTTCAATTTTTTTTAGGGACTTAAATGTTATCATACTAAAGGATGTTACCCCATGAAGAAGAAGTGGCTGTTGAGTCTTCTACCTGGTATTGCACTCGCCATCTCAGGATTGATTCTGTTTGCATTTGTTGAAACAGAAGACAACTACAAGTACATCCATAGCATTTGGCATGTTATCGTTGCATTTTCCATCATTTTTCTTTTGCCCACCAAAAGAAAACTTCCTGGACAAGTGAATCCACAACAAGTGGAAACTTCTACCAGTGCAGACACTGTGGCTTTTCAACATGCTCCCTTGAACAATGACTCGGAACTAGTGGATATTGCTGATTATCGTTTAAGTTCAGATCTGAGTTCTCTGATAAGAGAGTCGAGATAAAAAAGCTTTTTTTTATAATTCATTTTTGTTTATACAGATTTTACCGATTATTGTGGTATGTCACAGCTTATGAACAGAAAATACTCAGAAAATTAAGTTATTTTTATTTTAGTAGATATAGCATCAATTAATTAAAAAAACATACATATATATATATATATATATACTCTTAGAGCCTGTTGTATTTCTGTATTCATTATTAAGTTATTCCAGAACATTTGTAATGAGCTGTGTAGTTTATTGTCATAGTGTTACATCCTTTTAACAGTTGCAGTTTAAATATTTTTGCTCTGTTTGGTTTCTTGTTCCAAAGTGTGAGGTGAAACCAGTTGATCGTTAAGGTGAAACATTATTTGCTGTATCTGAAGTAATGGGGTTTAGAGGGGGGGATACATTATCCAATAATTAAGACAAGTGAAACAGAATATTCCAGTGTTGTGTTTTTTATCTTATCAGATAGTTGGTTACTATGATTTGCTCTTCCTATACCTAATTTATTTTATACGTAGACAGTACTTTTTGGTTTCATTAAACTGTTTTATCTGGGACATTATAAACACTGGGAGATAACTAGGAATGATCATGTGTATAATTGTAAGGAATGGTGAAAGTTATTCAAGCTGGTATTAAATTTTTCATATGGTCAATTAAACAGTATTCCTACTTTTCGTTTGGCAAGTAATATTTAGACAGTAGAGAAAAAAAACACACAATTCATATTTTTTCCACTTTTTGTGCAAAACATTGACCATTACATTTGATGTTTTTTCAGTAGTTGAGTATGATCATGAAAGAGAAGTGTCATTGGTCAGCAAGATTTTGTCTTAGTTTGTGTGTGAAGCTTGGATAAATAAAATGTATTAGCCAACTGAAGTGAAAATGGATATATTCTTATAAAAAAATATCGGATGAGATGGTCAGTTGCAAGTTGTAAAATATGATATTTGTACTGTTCGTTTTATATATATACTTAGAGAGTATAGAATTGAAGCTAGTTTTTGACAGGACCAACTGGCTCTAAAAATCTGTAGTTGAATGTACTGCAGAAGACAGGTTATTTTACAAAACAAAGAACAGGGTCTGAACTATAGTAATATCATTTGTTTTCCCTTTTTCACAAATTTTTATATCTACCTGTTTATCATAGGAGTCTCGTGTCTGTATATATATATGTATATAAATGTGATTGTTCACTTGAAATATTTTCACTTGTCCACTATAAGTTTTTACTGTTCATCTTTCTGTATAGTACAATAAATCGAGAATATAAAACTATCTGGTGTTGCTAAGACAGCAGTGTAAAACCATTAGTTTATTTTATTTCTTCTCCCAAACAATGAATATATTATTTTCTTGGCAACACAGCTCCAGGTAATAAGATAAGTTGATGCATTCCATGATTGGTTTTGTACTTAAGTTGTTTCACTGTAGTTTTTAAAAGAAATTTATTCGCAATGTATCATTTCTTCAGTTAAAAATTACCTTCTAGAAAAGTTGTATTATAGTTAACTTTATTTCTAACACTTACTAAGTCTGGTTTCACTTTATACTTACAATTCTCAATCAGCAATTTTGACTTTCAGTAACTGATGTGTACAAAAAATAAAAAACAACAACAAATAAAAACATTCGTTGCAATTGTTAATAAAAAAAACAAACATTCAGTTTTGTAAAGTATTTGTTCAGGAAAGTCACAACCTGGATGGAAAGTTACTTAAACTGATCCTAATTGCCGTAAGTGCCATCTAGAAAAAAATAAACGTCTGGTTTTAAAAATATTTTGTGACGTTTTATCAGTATTAGACTGATAATTTCACTGTGCTGTTGCACATCCTAAATGAAGACTTTTTGGAAATTAACATAAAAAGACCATTTTTTTTTATATCAATGAAAAGATGCATCTACTTTGTGTTTAACTGTTCAAGGAAAATTAAGATTAAGAGATCATCTTATGATGTAACGAGGCTATTGCAGGATAGTATGGAAATACCAGGTGTAGATTTTCTATTTTAGGCATCGGGTTTATATTGCTCTGTGTATTTAACATGAATTTTGTTCATAAGATGTGTTTAGTTGTTATTAAAAGACATGAGAGTAAGGCAAATGGTATGAAGGCTAAGATAAGCATGTTGTTAAGTACAGTAACATAAGACAACTAAGAACTAAGAAACAAATAGAATTTAACATTTGCTAAATTTCTAGCTACCAGTGACAACTACAGTTGTTTTATTCTAACCTAATTAGTATTCATGATAAAGTTTGTATGTACGTAATGTAATTTAATTTCTTACACTAGGCAATTCTTGATTTTATAGAGCAAAGCATTCTGCTAACTGCTGTGTCTATGACTGGAATCAATCCCCTTATTATAGCTTACCACTGTCTTATTGGGTGACATAACTAATAATGGGAGAAAAATTCCAGTTTCTGTCCTTTTGATATACCAATAATATATGTACTTGTATTTTGTTTTTGATAGGTTGAAGTGAGTTTTGTTTGGGCATAGGTAACTTAAGTTTTTTATTACAGACAAAATCTGACTTTTATATCATTGTTTGATGTGTGTGTTGTGGTCAGTGACAAGGACAGTACTTAACCTTAATTTTGGTCCTAGGCTATGTGATGTCAACAACAGAAACATTCTTCATTTTATTAACATAATAGCTCTGTGAATGCTGTTGGTATTCATCACATTTTGAAAATTTGAGTTTAAAAAAAAATTGTTAAAATTATTCTAGTATTGTTTTTATTATCATTGCACTGAAAACAGGATAAATTGAAATGTTTTAAACATTTATCCAAATAAACAACCTTATGGTGTAGAAGAAGTGAACTTGATTCATATAATGTGTTAATGTAGGCTACATTTATTAGTTATGACTTGTGATAGGTGACAGTGGTGAAACAAAGTAAAATTATGCTGGGTAACTTGTACTTGTTTGGTAGTCACTGTTGGTTATTGTGTGACTTGTTTTTGTGAACTTATTTCAAGTAAATTTGACATATAATAGTTACATCTTAATGTTATTCTTATTTGTTGGTACAAATTAATAATGTTATCATAAATATGACACAAAACTGGAATGTTTAGGCAATTTTTATTTCTTAACAGTAATACTTGTAAACAAATTTAGGCTAAAGGTGAAGACAACAGTACAGTATTTCCTAAAGTCCAGCACTATGAGCTTTAAAAAGTTACCAAAATTTAAGAAGTAGTGGAGGTATGTCATATTTATAAATTTATGTGAATGTTACTTATCTGTTAAATGAGGGTTGTCATTGGAGACCCCATCATGTGCTTACAAACAAGGGTTAAAATTCTGGTATAAATACATGTATGGAAAGTGTATAGAAACAAGAAACTGTGTAAATGTTGTCTATATATATAGAAACTGCTGCACCTTTGTTGTGTAGGTAGTCAGTACCGTTTAATGGAGAGTTTCTTGTGTTTTCTCATTAAATACACGTTAAAATTGTTGATTAAAGTATAAGTTTTTAATCTATAAAATACATTTGTGAAAATATATGTAACTTATAGAATGTACAATTGTTGATGTGAATTATCATTTGTAAATTTGAAATGTGTACATGTGGGTACAAATTCAGTTTAGTTAGAAAGATAATTTGTAAAGCTATCAGAAAAGATGCTTCTCTCTTGAATTATATGATACCTTTAAACTTCAGTTTCAACTTTCAAGTCTACATCTGTGTGTGTCTGTGTGTTTTCTGTTTGAATTATATGATACCTTTAAACTTCAGTTTCAACTTTCAAGTCTACATCTGTGTGTGTGCGTGCGTGCATGTGTGCTTTCTGTTTGAATTATATACCTTTAAACTTCAGTTTCAACTTTCAAGTCTACATCTGTGTGTGCTTGTGTGCTTGCTTGCTTTGTGTTTGAATTATGATACCTTTAAACTTCAGTTTCAACTTTCAAGTCTACATCTGTGTGTGTGTGTGTGTGTGTGTGTGTGCATGTGTGCTTTCTGTTTGAAGTGATTGACTGTTTTGTTATTCGTACTTCGTCATGAATCTTTTGTCACAACATGGCCAAACATGTAATGTACAAAACATGTTCCCAAAATTAGGTTTTTCTTGTAGTTTGTAACTGAAAATAATTTTTCCCTCATTCTATTCTGAAGAAAGAAGCTCAGGTTTATTGCTTTTATTTTTTCAGCCAGCTTTCATATGCTTTTCTCTGATGTTAAAAAATTAGATTTTCCACTAACTTTCAAACAGTTTATGAGAAGGCTGTTAGTAAGTGTTTCCAAGTAACTATAAATTATTTTGTTTTCCTGAACACACTAATAAAGAGATGATGGAATATGAAATGATTTTGTAGTTTACAGATCGCTTATTTCACGTATTAACTTGGAATCGTGGAAGTTCCTAATTTATCATTTAGTTCTAGGAATACAATCTGTTTGTGCTGTTCGTTGAAAGGTAAACAGTTTCAGATTAGAAACATGTAACAGATTTATTTTTAAAATTATATACTTGACATTTGATTTTCTTACCTGAACTTAACTCCCTATACAGACTGCTCGCTACAATAATTCAACAATGAGATTTGTTTTTATGTAATTTTTAATCAAAATTTTGAAATAAGTTTAAAACTGAAAAATTTGTCTTACTCCTTATCTCTTATTGAGAAATATTGTGATATTTTTTAAGAAGCCTCATGCCAAAATATAAACATAGCTTCTTCAGTCAGAGGAAGTGTATGCATTAGTCTGTATTTCAAATACTTCTGGTGTCTGTCACAACAGAATAGAAGATTTATACCACTTTAAAAATACTATATTAAATTTTTTGGTTATATACTAAGTTTGTGCTCACAGAATGTTGTATACAGAAGTATCAGATCATGTCATATAGATAGTTCTGTTGAAAGTAATACTTCTCTTTTGGTTGTAGTTTTGAAAAATAACATTCCATAAATAGAATTAATATTCACTTAATATGTGTAAAAAGGGAAATAGAGTGAAGTTTAACCAATACTATGTTATTTATGAGGTTTTATTCAAGTTTAATAGATGAGTTATTAAGGTACGTCTGGTTCACCTTAATCAGTATTTTATCTCATAAACAATTAAGGTGGTAGACATAAAACAGTTAAACTAAAGTGCTGCTCACTCGTGATGTTGTTCTCACTCAAGATTTTTCTTTTGTGAAGATGAATACATTTTAGTGCTCTCTATTTCAACACTGATAGTGACAAGCCAAACATATTGTTAGAAATTTAATTTATAAATTATGATTATATCCCTGATTTTATTTCAGTTTTTTTAGCTATATCTGAGTTTTTCCCTTCAGTGAAATTTTTTTATCTTCATAAGATGGTTCTTGTTAGTTGACTCATTATTATTATATCAAAAGTTAGCTATATCTGAGTTTTTCCCTTCAGTGAATTTTATCTTCATAAGATGGTTCTTGTTATTTGACTGTCATATTATTATATCAAACGTTAGCTATATCTGAGTTTTTCCCTTCAGTGAATTTTTTTATCGTCATAAGATGGTTCTTGTTAGTTGCCTGTCATATTATTGTATCAAAAGTTAGCTATATCTGAGTTTTTCCCTTCAGTGAATTTTATCTTCATAAGATGGTTCTTGTTAGTTGACTGTCATATTATCAGACATCTTACTGATTGACAACTTATGAAAAGTGTTGGCCAACAATTTGATATGGTTTCAATTGGCTTCTCTAGTATTTTTTACCTGTCTTTGATCATATGTGAGAAATTTTACTGTTTTTTTCTGTAAAAAATATATTTGTTCAAGTGATAATATTTTGAAAATGACACAAGTCTAGATAAACGATTTTTAAATGAAGTGTTGTACTTGATATGTTGCCTCATTAAATGATTCTTGATAGGAAACACCTATTTTATATATTTATGTTTTTAAGACAAGATATATTGGCTTCATCACTATTTGTAGGTTTTATGTTGTCAGTCTTAGGTCTGTAGATCAGTTTGTTCTACCTGTTTATTTGTAGCTCCACTACTTTAATATTTTGTCAGAATTATTCAAGTTTTGTTGTTTTTTTTGCTGAGTGGAGATCGAAGTATCAGTAACCACACATTTATAAATAGTTTGTTTTTTTTTTTTTAACTGAAACAGCACTATTTCCATATCTTAGAGCACATCCTGCATGCAACAAGTTATTTTTGGTAAAACAAAAAACTACAGTTGATGAATTTGAGATTCATGGAAAGAAAACAATTATTGTTTTTTCAGTAGTTGATCTTAATGTATTAAGTGGCCTCAAATAATTTCATAAAAACACAAGTATCACTCATTGCTTCTGAGGTTGTACTAATTGAAGAATATTAAATGGAATGGTATTCTCAAAGAGCTTTGAGAAATTGTATGTTGCTTAGCAACTAAACTATCATCCAGATATTAGGCCTAGTATGGTATTTATGTTGAATGCTCAATATTCATGGTGATTTATTTGAAAAGTTTTTTTATTCTTTATTTTTTGTTAACGTTAGTGATATAACAGCAAAATAATTTAATTTGGAGGTTTTATAACACTAAATTGTAGCCAAAAACAAAAAATACTAAGTAATGTTTCAGCTAATCCTTATGTTATGTTTATATATTAGTCATAATTAGACTACAAACAGCCTACCATTACTAACATCATTGTAGAATCAGTGTTTACAAGGTTTTAAGTGGTGAATAAATGTGAAATACCTTATGTGGTATTTTAACACTTTACCTAATTGGCTTTAAAACATAAAAGAAAAATAAACGTTTATTACTACCAAATATCTTTTACCCTTTGTACAGTAAAAAGAGTTGAATATTTGTGCTGGAATGTCCATTCTATGCTTTCTACTTCCTGACCCAAAATGCTGTGAAAAGGTTCAAGAGTCCTATTTAAGTCTCTTTCAGAGTGTACATATACTTTTGTTTTTCTTTATAGTTTTTACTAAAAATGTGCTGATAAAAGAATTACTTTAAGAATGATGAAACAAGTGAAGAGTAGCAAGTTACAGAAAAAAGTTGTTAGTTAAATTCCATACTTTTTGTTAATCATTCAACTTTTGTATCCTGTCATTTTGTATAAAAGTCTATGAATTTCAATAGTTTAACAAAATGACATTGTGGAAAGTTGATTATTTTAGTGACTTCTTTTTTCTGAAAATTCAGCAAGTGTTTTGAAGTTTTATTTTCACTACAGAATTCATTGTTAAGGTACTTAAAATGTTGCCTGTAGCATAAGATTATTACAAGTCTTTATTCCATAATACTAGAAAATCAGATTATCTTATTCCATTGATATTTTTTGTGAGTGGTTTGGGCACTCTACTTGTATGCTGAAGGTCATGGATTTGTATCCCTGTCACATCAAACATGCTCCCCCTATCAGCTATGGGAGCATTATAATTTGATGTTCAATTCCACTGTTTGTTGGTAAAAAGAGTAGCCCAAGAGTTGGTGGTGGGTGGTAATGACTAGTTGCTTTCCCTCTTAGTCTTACAATGGCTATGCAGATAGCCCTCGTGTAGCTTTGCACAAAATTAAAAACAAATATTTTGTAAGTTTTCTAATGGTAGACTTTTAAATATTTTGTATATATAAAAAGCTGTTTTTTTCTTACTGCTTAGTGTAAAATATTGCTTGCTTGAAGACGGAAACATAATATTTTTAAAGAGTTTTGTTTATCACAAAAGAAAAGATTTTGTTCTTCCTGAAGATATAACTGATAAAATAATCCATTTCTCATTTTTACATCGTAAAAGATATGTCAAAAAGTTAAAACACTACCATAGGATTTTCTGTATTTAATTGTGAGAAATATGAGCGTAATCTGGTCATGTGATATCAAGATTGTATTTTTGTCTGGTTTTGCTTGTACATCTGCTGCTGATTTATTTATTTTTACTGTTGCATTTAAAAAAACCATTGCATTTCTGTAAATAAGTATATCTAGCAGTATTAAGCTAATGAAATACAGTTGATTACTGTACATAATTTATTAATGATAGTAGCTATTAAATGTAATGGAGTTATTGTTAAATCCATGTTTAAACATGAGCTGCTAGGTTTTCAATAACTTGAAAGAAATAGTTAATGTTAGATGTTTTTCATGAGTTAGAAGATAACTTGTGTATCTTAGCCTCACAGCATGAGACAACTTTAAGTCAGTGCTTTGCACCTTCTGGTAATACATAATATTAGAGCTTTACTTTTCAATTCTCATTAGTAACACTGATTAATATATGAGCCATAAAAATCATTATTTTAACCACAGTAAACTATAAACTGAACTTAAACTTCCAGGTGAATGTGGTTTCTGAAGGTGTTTATCTGTCGGGGAATGTTTCCATTTTCCTTCAACAGAACATAGAGTATCCAATAAGCTTCATTTGATATTTGAAGACTTTGACGTGAGAAACAAAAGTATAACTTTTTTTTTCTAACTAGTAATTTAAGATGTTTTTAGAAATAGTTGAAAATGTTTTGTGGTGAAACAGGACTGCTTTGCTTCTCGTATGTTGTCTTGATAGCTAGTCACACTTGTCTTGGCAGCTTGTTACACAGTTATGTACACTTATTTCTGTGTGCTAGTGTACAGTTGGCAATTTTAATGTTTTTATCTTTCAGTAGACTTGTGCTTTATATCGGATGAAACTACATTTTTCATTGTGAACTTATTACATTGGTATATGTTTAAATAATTGATGTTATTTTTACATGTTTTGTGATGTTTGTTCTATCAGTATTTTAAAGATTTTGTTGGTGATACCCAAATGTGTGTATACAGAATGTGGTAAGATTAAAAAAATTGTGAACATAATGTCTGTTTTATTACTGACTGAAAAATGGAACATCGAGGCTTTTCCCAAAACCCTTGGAATGAAGAATTAAACAAGAGATCCCAGCATATACATTCAAAACTTTGCAAAAAACTTATACTGTGCGTTTTGTGAAAATTAACCAATAATTCAATCCACTATTCTAAAGACCTGGAATTTGTGATAATGTAACTAACACAGAATATCCACTCTATCAATAACTCATTCATTATGAAAATCGGGTATGTGATGGTCATGGACAAATGAATACCAGCCAATACAACAGTTTGTTGTAAATTGTTTCCAAGTGTTTGTCAGGGGAATGTTCATTTAGACATACACAAACAACCCTCCATATAACTGTCATTTTTGGCTTTCTACAGGTTCCAAGATTAAATCAGATGTTTGCAGCTACAACTGGATGCCATTGTACAGAATTTTTAAACAGCTAGCTTGTTTTGTGTCACTTGATATCATTTTACTAATATGACATTGAAACAGCAATGGTGTCTAATATAAAAAAATATTTTTTTATAGATAATTCTTGACCCTGCATCTCAATACCAGGTTTTTATTCATTTGGATAAATTGCAATAGACTTCACTCATTTTCATGTAGGAATAAGGACTGGTGGAAGAAGACATCTGTACCTCTTACAACATGGTATTACAATGAGTCAATGATAACAGTAACCTCATCATGTGGCACTTTTACCAGAATAGTGTCAGTTGTACAAAGTGGTACCAGTAGATAATAATGGCAATGACCACTCCACCTATCAAAAGACGTTCAGAAAATGGCTTTTACAGGAGTACTAGCAGATAAATTAAGTAAAATTTGGCCTTTAAGAGGTGCTTGTAGAATAATATGAAATGGTTTAAAATTTGAAGTGTTCCTTTTTCTGATTTTAAAAGATAAATGTTAGCAACATTTAGATTGAAATGAAATGTACATATTATCTTGAAGGTAATTATAAAGATTTGTACATTAAAAACAAAAATCCAGTCTTAATAGTTTTAAAATAGGTCAAAGTTCAGAAACCTGAGCTGCTTTCATTTTTGGTTTATAAAACAGTAGGCAGGTACCTTGCAATTGGAAAATTGATAATTATTCATATTTTTAAAGGGGAGAAGTTCTGTTACTGTACAAGTTACAGCCAAATTAATCAATTTTTGTAGTGACAAAAATTCTAAACAGTTGAAAGCTCTTTACAAATCACATAGTGTAATATAACTGTGAATCCTCATTGATATTATTCTGCATATTTCTTTCCTTCCAATCATAAGTTCTTGGTAATAATGTAACTGAATGTGATATTTATTACTCCATACAGTAATCCTATGGGTACTTGCTACACGAGTTACTTAAGTAATTCTAAAAACAGAAGTTGGGAACAGAGAAGATGTTTAGAAAATGTAGACAGTACACAAAGCTAGTTTTAAGATTGCCAACACTTAAAAATTTTAAAGTAGAAAGTGGCATGAGTGAGGACACTTGACCCCCACTTGGATGGCCCCCAATCAAAGTAAACAAACACTTCAACAACAGTTGAGAGTAAAACAAACATCTTCCCTCTAAGCAGGGCTGTCATCACCCTAAATTGTTACATTTTTTTTTCTTGTTACTGTCTATAGTCTTCTTGTGTATTTTTAAGAAACATTTATGCATCCAACCCAGCAACATTTTACAAAACATCTGGTCATTAATCGTCACACTTAAGTTATATATTTGAGAAGATGTACAGTTTATTTGGCAAAGTCTATTGCTAGAGAGAGAGAGCCAGTTTCCAAACAAAGACGTATCAATGACTTACAATTTAAGAAGGGATCTATTAGCTATGAATTTCTTTAGGTATCCTATTTTGTTTATTCATGTCAAAGTTTCATTAATGATATAAATATACTACTTACTATATCAAATATAATTATTTCATTCTAACTTGTACTTAATTATTAAAGTTGTATAACAAAGACTGGTTTGCATAAGCTGGCTGAACCTTGTGAGATATTAATGAATTTATGGCCACAGTATAGCTAACATTGAGGATCCCCACCTGATAAAATAATACATTCTAACCTTTGTAAGTAGAAACAGATGTATTAGCTACTGGTGGGCAGATTCATTTTTAGTTACTCTATATGATAGTATATTAGACTAATATAATAAATTAGCATAATTTATTTTTGTAGAACACTTAACATAACAATGACTTAAAAAAATTGTTAGACCTTTAATATTATGTTTAGGATAGTGAACTTTGGTTGTTGTAGTTTGGACTACACATTTTATGAGAACTCACTCAGAGCCTTAAGTTTTAAAAACATTTTCTTAACCAATTACCAACGTTTCACTAAAAACAAGTATGAAGTATCATTATCTTGTCTTAACCTATTTTTATGAATAAATTGGATATTTTATCACAATTATTTTGATGAAACAAAGATCATGATAAGTTAATAGATTATTAAAGAATATATTTACATTATGCGTAGAGTTCCATTTTGTAATTTATTCTTTAAAAATAACTTAATTCCATCTTTTTGTGTATTCTGAAGCATTATTGTACCCAAGTTTTGGGTCTTATCAGAAATAGTAACCTGAAATAAAACGGTTTTATTGAGTTTTGTAATTAATGGGCTAATTTCAAGTTTTAGCTCAGTATTATATTTAACTGAACTAAAAGATCCGAGTGTTCTATGATCTAATTATTTAGAGCCACAACTTTTATACACACACAGGTTCTTGGCCCATTAATCATTTTAAGCCTTATGAGAAACATCTCCATTCCACAAGGATAAGTGTACATGTACAACAGTCAGTGAATCAAAAATCAACAATGTTCAAAATAAAAACAAAGATTATTATATTTTGAACACACGTCAGTGACCTATTTTCTTACATAAAAACAGTCCAAATGCTGAACAATACATTTAAGTAGATGTGTTTAATAACCATGTTTAGAACTGAATGGATATGTAGTTAGTACATAAATTATATTTTATTAACATAATTATTTAACAATATTAATGTATTTATATGGAACTGTTTCTGTCATAACGTTTCATCTGCTGCTACATTACTGCCCTCCAATGTGCAGTTCAGAAGATAATCACATTAATTCCATTTATCACTGAATAGATGCAAATTTTGAAAATATTTTTATCATCATGAACACATGAAAATAACCACCACCATAACCATAAAGTGTCCAAAATTATAGTAACATATTTTTAAAAGCGTTGCAAACAAAACAAAAGTTACCTAGAATTTTGATAATGACCAATTTCAGTGGACAGGCTACAACTACTAATATTTTTTTGTAATGTGAATGGTTGTGTAAGGACATTGCTGTCTTCAAATGATCTAGATAACACAAGAAAATTGAAATATCTTACAACTAAAACTAGTACAGCCAGTTTAAATAATACTTTAACAGTGACCTTTCTCATAGGTTCATTTTTTGTGAACAAATAAAAAGTAATATTTATTTGATGAGGGAAAGCTAAAAAACAACAAAATTTCACCTTCCAAACCAATCCCATGTAGTGTACATATCTTGTTTTTTTTATTAAGTTTTAAACCAATCCCACATACACGTGTATGTATCTTGTTTTTTAATTAATTACACAACATGCTCCATAGCTTTTGAGTTTAAACAAATTAAGTCACAGTTGTACTTAAAACACTAAACCACAAATTCAATAGCTGAAAATCTCCTCTGTCATATGAAACTTACAGAAGTGTTGATGGTTGAAAAATACAATTTTTTGTAAACTGAACAGTAGTCTTTAGTGCAGGTCAGAAAGCAACAACCATCACCTTAAACTGCAGCATGACAACTTGCTCAGAAACAACCATCTCGCAAAGGAATGTTTTCAACAAAGATAGTACCCAGGGTATGTAATATTCATACTATCTGTACCTTTAAAGTATTACTATACTGTAATTATAGAAACCCAGTGTAATGTGGTTTACATACAAACAATTCATACAGAAGGAACTACAAACAATCAACAGTGAAGACAACATGCATGCTTCTAAAATGTTTTTCTTGAATAAAAAAATAACAGAACATCGCATGTGGGTAGTACGACAAAAGAACATTTAATATTTCCAAATCTTTAAATGCAAGTCTCAGTATGTAAGGTGACAATTTGACTGTATCCAATTTGTTGGTCTTTTTTCATAAACTGAAACATTTTCCATATTTTTGGAAGATGTTCAGAAATATTTCATTTATGATTCTTGAGCCACGGTCAGTATACACACTGGGCTTTTGTTATTCACTGGTCAGCTCCTGGAAATAAAACAATGTTTACATTATTTTAGTTGTTTTCAACTCAACATATAGTAACTTAATTTATGTGTATAAATAATATTAGAGCACCGTCCCCTTATTATTATGTAATATTATATACACATCACTATTATGTGAGGCCTAATTATTTCATTGGGTTTGCAGATCCAATCTGTATCGATGACCTTAGAATAGGCAAAAGAACAGTCCACATTAGGCCTCTACCAAACTTTCTTAATATTAGTCATTATACTGAAAAATATACTTCAAAAATAAACTTGCTACTTACCATTACTGATTACATTGCTAGTGCTTTGTACCAATACTATTTTGTAATTTAAAAGAATAAGATAGAATGTAACAAAGTCATCTTGTATTCATTCTGTGATTAAGAGTAGCAAGGAATACCCCAGTTTTAAGTTATGGGTTCACCCTCTCTCTATAACCACATTCTAATCATATATGGACTGAAATCACCAAGAATTTTACCTTTTCACAACTAGTTTAGAATGTCTGTTTCTTGCAGTAATATGGAGACTTTCTTAACCTGTTTAACCAATTCAATTAAAGTGGTATATCCTGTAAGCCAAATATTATGTTTATAAGCCCTCAAGACAAACTTAAGACGTCACACTAGTTTAGACAGGCAAGACCTGTTAAATCATAACCCTTTTTGTCTGTGTCGGTGTTTAAAACAAAACTTCTAAACTCTAACAGAAAACTGTAGTTTTGAGACTTATAGAATTACTGAACATAACACGATTGGTGTGCACCTGTGTTTATTTAGTGTATAACATTTCCACATGTTGGAAACACATTTGTCTGCTGAACACCACACAACTCTCTTCACTCTTTTGATGTTCAATGTGCCTAGAAAGTCTTTCCCTAATCATATTAGTTTCTGCTATTTGGTACATCGAATAAAAAAATTTTAAAAACTATCTCAAAAAAGCAAATTCTAACTTGAGATAAATGTATCTGGGGAAACTGTTTAGTGGTTGAACAAAAATAAAACATTTTTAAAACTTTCAAAAGCACGTATCAGCTTCATAACTAACCTGGTTTGTCCTGACTTTGAGGATTCTGGTTTCCCATCTGTCTCCGTAACTGTTCAACAAGTTCAGGATTTGATGCTTGCATCTGAGCTGCTAACTGTTGTCCACTAATGAAGAGCACTCAATTAATATCTATTATTAAAATCATGAAACATTTATTTAGGCTTATCTCATTTTTACCATTATAAACCTCAGACAATGCACTACTCGCAAACTGATCTAATAAATGGTTAAGAAGATTCTTATTATCTGAAGGTTTGTATACATTTAATTTTTAGCATAAAGCAACAACTATTGAAAATATTTCATTCTTCTGACACAATCTGCGACATGAAAATCCAACGTTACTTTCAACATTTGTTGTGTTTTTTTTTTGTCCTGGACAGTGGAGGTTTAGGGAACTAATCATGGTTACACCTTGGTGCATACAAATAGTAATGGATGTACAAGTTTTATATTAAAATTATGTAAACTTTTAAAGTTTTCTAATCTTCCTGTAAATGAATATAAAAATGTATATTTCATATACAGAAAAAATAAATTATATTAATAGTACCACTCCAAATTTCAAAGTAGTAAAAAAGTTAAACAAATTTTAAAGTTACTTATAATACATACATATTTGTTTGCTTTAAAAGAGTATGTATAAAAAAATTGTTTAATCTCTTACGCTTGTAACAGTGCCTCCATCCCACCTCCACCCTGACTCAGTGATCCTTGCATCAAATTACTCATCCTTAAAATCAAACAAAAATAAAAAAATGGACATTTACAAAGTAATTTTAAATGTTACTAGAAAATAAAAGTTAAAAAATTCTGTATGAAATATAAGTAACGTTATCTTGATGCTTCCTTGAGTATCATAATCTGAGAATAATTTTATTATTGTGTGTGTAAAACAAAATGTAATTTATCAATTTCCATTTATTTCTTAGTAACCAATATAACCACAATTTCTGAAGTGTGTTCAAAGAGGCAGGGTGGGGTAATAGCAGCTATACACCCAGTAATGCAAACAAAATACTAAACCTATTTAACTTTTACACCCAGTAATATAAACAAAATACTAAACCTATTTAACTTTTACACCCAGTAATGTAAACAAAATACTAAACCTATTTAACTTTTACACCCAGTAATATAAACAAAATACTAAACCTATTTAACTTTCTCACTACAGGCTCAGATATTTTCATGACCTCAAATTGGCCTTTATAGTTTCCATACTATAACTTCCAACATGTTTTGTGTGTATTCATGATGTAAGAAAAACATGTAGATTCAAGAAGTCTCAATAGAAATGAATAAAAACCCTATAACCCACGTGCTTTGGAAAGGTTTACCTTTCCAACATACTTGGGTTATAGAGTTTCTGTTCATGTATCTTTATCATTGGTAAGTTACAAAATTTATGAAGTCATTTGTAGTCAAAAAAAAATATATAGTGGAATTTTCACTAAACATCTATCCGTGAACATACAGTCAAAATGTTGAATGCTCTGAGTGCAAAATGATCTTTGTGCTAAAATTAAAAATACTTTTCATTTGACGAATCTCAAATTTCATTTGCGTAACATCATACACGCGCGTCAAATGTTGTTTTTCGTAAAAATTTATTTTGTTAGTTATTTTCTCTAACATAATTCTCTCATAACCACGATCAAATAATCTAACTTATCTACTTTCTTCCTTTCTAGAATGACTTCACATTGAAACCGTTTGTTTCGCCTACAAACCTTTGAAATTGTAACAGTACATGTCAATTTATATTTAACTTGGTACCCTTTGAACCATGACCAATAATTCCACCACATTTGGTAAACATGTAACTCATATACCTTACTGAATTACATAACACGTAGGAATACCTCATGAACATTTTTATTATGTTTTAATTACTTCTGTAATAATTAAAACAAGAAATGTGGTACTTACCCAATTTGTTTATTATCTTTTGCTGTGACTGCCAATGATGTTTAACTCTATTTTTCTTTTTTATACTAATGGTACTATTGCACTAACTTATTTATTTAATGAAATAATGTACCAAAGAATACTGAATAATGCCAATTAATCTCATATAATTATTACAATTTTTTTGACTTTCTAACAATACAACAAAAGCCATTAACAATTCAGCTAAGCCTGTTGATGTGTTTTCTTTAGGAATAAACTTTGAACTGAAAGAAAAATACAACTTTCTGAACAGAAAACTTGACTGATTAATACTTTGGCATTCTATTACATATCACAGAGAACTACTGGTAATTTATGAAAGAGGATGAAACAAGTTGGCACAGCAAGAGGGATCTGATATTTTTTGTGTTTGTGGCTCTGTAACCACATGAGATGGAAGGCTATAAAAATTGTGCTTTGCCTGAGTAATGAAGACATTACAATAAGTAATTTACATTTAATTTTGTTATTCTTGAAGAAATGGCAAATAAATTAGAAAACACAGAATAGATAGAGAGCTAATATCACAATTCTTACATTAGTGGAAATTTTTTTTTTTTAAATATTGTCTTACAAAGTTAAGAACTTACAACTTTTTAAAAATACTATTTGGATTATTAGCTATATTTTGATGCAAAGTTTATTCATATCTGATAATAATAAAAACCTTTAATTAAATTTTGAATACCACACACTAAAACAAAATATACACAGAAAAAATATTAATTCACAATCATTTCACAAGATATTAAAATTATGTTCTAAATGAAATAACTGTGATCTCTTTTGTACCACAATGTATGTCCAAAATGAAACATTTTCTGACCTAAGAACTTATTAAAATATTAAAATTTACCATAATAATTTACCATACTTCAGAATAAATAAAATTTTTCTGTGTATCTTTTAATATATGTCAAATATGTCCAACAAGGTATAAATTGTAATTAATAGAAATACACCAGAAAATTTTAACCAACCCACTTCAAGGAAATATCAAATGTCACATTCTTTTAAATAGTTATTTCAAAAATTTAATTAAAGTATCAAGTTAGGCAATCAGAGTTGAGCTGTACATTTATAATACAAAAAACAAGGGAAACTCCACTAATTTTTTTATTAACAGAATTTCTTAATATCTTTATAAGAATCAAATTACTTCTAACACAGAGTAACGTTCTACTCTCTAAGAAAAGCAATGTATATATCAATTTCTTATTGTATCAGGAAAGAAGTAAAATATGCTTACAAATTCTGCATGTTGGAATCTTGCATGAGTTGTGTGGCCTGAAAATGAGAGAACAGTAGTAAATCTGTGTGTATCTTTACTGTGGTTATTTGTTTACGATTTCTTTTTAGTACATATGCTTTCCAATTTGCTTAATGTGACAGAGAAGCAAACATTATCTTATATTCCATTTCTGTTTTTACTCACAAGCAAGACTCTTACAAAGCCTATGAGATTACGTTATAATCCCTTAACAGAAAGTATAAAAGTCATAGTGTGTCAAATACTTGAACATATTTTTACTTCATACATATAAATTATATAAACAAATAAACATAAAGCATTAAATATTTTCTGAAATGAAGCTTGTAATGACTTTTGTTACCATGTTCATCAGAGTGGGGTTAGTGAGTAAAGTAGAGAAATTTAGAGATGTATTTGGTACACTTCCACTGGCTTCTCCAGTTTGGCCACCCTACAAGAAACAGGAAAAAAAAACAACAATTCATTTTTCAAATGAAAAAAATTCATTTTGAAATTTCCTAATAAATGTCTGGTTGTTTGTGTTACATTTTGTGGAAAGCTACTCCAGAGCTAGGTGTCCTTAATTTTAAAGTGATAGACTGGAAAGATTGCAGATAATCAATTACATCTACTGCCAATACTTTATTTTTGTAAGACAATAATTTTGTAAGACCAAATAGTAGAATTTAACTTACTCTAAAAATCCACCTATGGCCCCACTGCACCAAGAATGGTTTTTTCTGCAGTAATGTGGCATAAACTACATATCTTGAGATACATGCTAATCAACAGACCACATTGGATTAAAAATATATATTTTATTCCTGCCAATTTTTACACTGTCATACTTTTATCCTGAACAAACTGTCAGTCAAATGTAGCTACCAGTAAACCAAAACCATGTATAAGTTACAAAAATGACACAGTAATTTATTTACTTTAAAACTTTTGTTTCAAGCCACAAATTGCTAGTTTACTGTCTATTAGGCTTCCATTTCAATCAAAATTGTGTAAAATCAGTCACTTGTAATTAGGAAAGTGGTTAACAATATATTCACAAAATGTTAAGGAATTTTGAACACACAATAAGTTGACAGAAAATGAAACTCTTAATGCAATATTTAATAATTGTGTATCTTCTTATAACTGTTCAATATCATTTTTCAATTGTTAATATGGAAACATTACATAATTACTACATAACAAAGTAACAACTAAGTGAAACTTTGTAGAATGGACCTGTTGTAAAAACGAAAGGAGAAAAATTCTTGAAGTGTTGTCCTCTACACTTGTGTCTCCACAACAGGCAGTTGATGTCCATTTTACAAAGTTTCATCAGGAATACTCTGCCCAAACAATATAACAACTAAATGGTTCTGTCTTCTCCTGTGACTGGAACTAACATGCATGGACACCATGCACAATTTTCATCAAGTGTTCTCTAACTGTGGGCTACACAGGCCGTCAAAGAAGATGAAAAAATGTAACAAATGCCTTTAAATGCTCTTCTTGTTGTTGTGTTTAAATGCCCTTCTCGTCGTCGGTGTTCAAATGCCCTTCTCGTCCTTGTGTTCAAATGCCCTTCTCGTCCTTGTGTTCAAATGCCCTTCTCGTCCTTGTGTTCAAATGCCCTTCTCGTCGTTGTTATTCAAATGCTCTTGTTGTGTTTAAATGCTCTTGTTGTTGTGAACAACCCATAGAATTACTTTATTTTCTCAGTTTCACAGCCAGGTGGCAATGAGACAAGAAGTTTTTTTTAGACTAAGTTACATAAGAACCACCTGCCTGCAGTTGTCCCTAATTAAAAATAACTAGTCTCACTGATTATCCATCATGTTGCTACCATACCCACAATTCCAAGGTATATTGTATGCTAAAAACAATGGGAAAGAAATCAAGAATTCTGATATTCACAATTCCTGCACAGTACTTAAGAATTCAACAAGATTTGTGATGAATATTCTCAAGTTATGAAACAATTTTAAAATGTGTGGAGGTGTATTATTAGCATTTTGTTTTAACGACAGGTGTTCTCATTGATTTTTAGTTATCTGACAAACAGGGGTGTACCAATACACTGATGTCAGCCAATATTAAACAAATAATTTGTCTTATCCACATATTCTGCAAGTTCAGTGGATATAGATGTAAAAAAAAATTTTTACATTACCTAAATGTGTTTTCCTTTTACTAAAACAACAGAACCTCAAAGTATTGTCTTGAAACAGTCTTCAAAGTAAAATCCACAAGTTTGCATTTATTTCATGAAAATGTAGCTAACTTTTATTTTACTGAAGTTGAAAGAATTTTTATAGTTGCAGCAAAACAGTAAAGTTATCATGAAGTGGCAGGAGTTTCTCAGCATATTCAGGGATTAGCCTGAAGTTAGCTAGCTTGTTCCTGTTTACTTCAGTAGCATCTCTCCCCTGAAGTAAGTTAGCTTGTTCCTGTTTACTTCAGTAGCATCTCTCCCCTGAAGTAAGTTAGCTTGTTCCTGTTTACTTCAGTAGCATCTCTCCCTGAAGTAAGTTAGCTTGTTCCTGTTTACTTCAGTAGCATCTCTCCCCTGAAGTTAGCTTGTTCCTGTTTACTTCAGTAGCATCTCTCCCCTGAAGTAAGTTAGCTTGTTCCTGTTTACTTCAGTAGCATCTCTCCCCTGAAGTTAGCTAGCTTGTTTCTGTTTACTTCAGTAGCATCTCTCCCCTGAAGTAAGTTAGCTTGTTCCTGTTTACTTCAGTAGCATCTCTCCCCTGAAGTAAGTTAGCTTGTTCCTGTTTACTTCAGTAGCATCTCTCCCCTGAAGTAAGTTAGCTTGTTCCTGTTTACTTCAGTAGCATCTCTCTCCTGAAGTAAGTTAGCTTGTTCCTGTTTACTTCAGTAGCATCTCTCCCCTGAAGTAAGTTAGCTTGTTCCTGTTTACTTCAGTACCATCTCTCCCCTGAAGTAAGTTAGCTTGTTCCTGTTTACTTCAGTAGCATCTCTCCCCTGAAGTTAGCTTGTTCCTGTTTACTTCAGTAGCATCTCTCCCCTGAAGTTAGCTATCTTGTTTCTGTTTTCTTCAGTAGCATCTCTCCCCTGAAGTAAGTTAGCTTATTCCTGTTTACTTCAGTAGCATCTCTCCCCTGAAGTTACCTTGTTCCTGTTTACTTCAGTAGCATCTCTCCCCTGTAGTTAGCTAGCTTGTTCCTGTTTACTTCAGTAGCATCTCTCCCCTGAAGTTAGTTAGCTTGTTCCTGTTTACTTCAGTAGCATCTCTCCCCTGAAGTTAGCTTGTTCCTGTTTACTTCAGTGTTTTATGAAATAAATAAGGTGTTCTTGTACATGCAGTACTCCCATAATGTCATTAAGCTGAATCAGTTTAAGCTGCCCTGTGTGATTCCACTGAAATCACCTGTTCTATCCATGGGAAGCACAGCTGAAATGATACATGTTGTGTAGTGATGTAGATAGCAGTGTTCTCTAATGATTTGGTCACACAGGTGCACTCGTATCCTGAGAACATAACATTACAGAAATTGATATATGATTTCTTAGAAAGCTCTTTTTCAAGCCTAAGCTGAGGTTAGGCTTACCAAACTGAGGTTTGGTAAATGAAGTCTATCTTCTTCCTGTAAACAGCAAAACCCTCCTAAAGCTTTACTTACAATGTTAACAAATTCTTGATACATTTCTATGACAGTTTAGAGAAATAACCATGAAATAAAGGTGCTGTCCTTTGTTCTACAAACTTGTTAAACTTGTAGTTTCCAAACATATATAAATATTGTCTTCACCTACCGAATAGTGAAACCTACCGCTAGCTTAGAGATATACAAATTACACACTTGAAACCTACAGCGAGCTTAGAGATATACAAATTACACACGTGAAACCTACGGTTAGCTTAAATGGAGATATACAAATTACACACGTGAAACCTACGGTTAGCTTAAATGGAGATATACAAATTACACACGTGAAACCTACGGTTAGCTTAAATGGAGATATACAAATTACACACGTGAAACCTACGGCTAGCTTAAATGGAGATATACAAATTACACACGTGAAACCTACGGCTAGCTTAAATGGAGATATACAAATTACACACGTGAAACCTACGGCGAGCTTAAATGGAGATATACAAATTACACGCGGAAACCTCAGCGAGCTTAAATGGAGATATACAAATTACACCGCGTGAAACCTACGGCTAGCTTAAATGGAGATATACAAATTACACACGTGAAACCTACGGCTAGCTTAAATGGAGATATACAAATTACACACGTGAAACCTACGGCTAGCTTAAATGGAGATATACAAATTACACACGTGAAACCTACAGCTAGCTTAGAAATATACAAATTACACAAGTGAAATCTACAGCTAGCTTAGAGATATACAAATTACACATGTGAAACCTACAGCTAGCTTAGAGATATACAAATTACACATGTGAAACCTACCGCTAGCTTAGAGATATACAAATTACACGTGACACCTACAGCTAGCTTAGAGATATACAAATTACACATGTGAAACCTACGGCTGGTCCTATAGGATTTTCCCTCACCCTCTCCTCTGCTACCCGAAGGTTGGTAATATAGCTCTCATTATGAGGATCGATGTCTACTGCCTTTTTGTAACAGTCCCGTGCACGAGCATGCTGATCTAGACTAGCAAATGCTAAACTGTATAGAAAAGAAAATACAACTTTATTCTGTCATAATTACACACACCTTGTGAACTACCATGTATCATAATTACACACACCTTGTGAACTACCATGTATCATAATTACACACACCTTGTGAACTACCATGTATCATAATTACACACACCTTGTGAACTACCATGTATCATAATTACACACACCTTGTGAACTACCATGTATCATAATTACACACACCTTGTGAACTACCATGTATCATAATTACACACACCTTGTGAACTACCATGTATCATAATTACACACACCTTGTGAACTACCATGTATCATAATTACACACACCTTGTGAACTACCATGTATCATAATTACACACACCTTGTGAACTACCATGTATCATAATTACACACACCTTGTGAATTACCATGTATTACATTCACCTGATAAAAGTGCTAGGTTTTAAAGATTTCATAACCATGAGAATAAGTCTTACTACATACCAAAAATAACTTATTATGCACATCACATTAATTAAATGTGTGTTGACACAGCATTCTGTAACTCATACTAACAAATGTTATTATGATCTGTAACAAAATGCTAAGAAAATTGCTTTTGAAGACAAGCAATTCTTTGAATAAAAATCTAGATGAAATGAAATACATGCTAAATTCTTTAATACAGATATGTACGTCCTTTTCCATCTCTGAATCTAGGATTTATACAGAAATACAATCACATAATGCTATCATAAAAATACACTCAGTATATCCCCTGAAACTGCATTCAAATAAAAAAACTGAAACATTGAAATTTCAAATGCTTTTATGCGAGTTTTATTAACATTTGTTTTGGATGAAGCAATTTAAAAAATCAAAACTACTAGCTACAATGTTCAGTTTTTCACTCTATTATAATTATTACTGAAATGATGAAAGCTGTTAAAGTTTCCACTAGTATAACTACATACATGTCAGTTGATGAAACCATCTGTAAATCTATAAACATTGCACCTGCTTGACGATTATTTTAGCTCAAATAGTTTGAAAACAGTAAATTTACATGTTTTGTTTTACAGCTTCCAACTTTCTGAAGCTCATATAGTGATGAATATACTTTGGAAAACTGAAGTTATTTTTATTTCTTGAAGTCTATTCTCTGTTTTCTCTTGAACAGTTGAAAAGTTGTACAAATTTCTTACTGAAGCATATTGAGGCGATCTGGGGTTTTGCATTTGAAGTTATTAATGGGTTTCTATTTCTTGTTTGTTTACCCCTGAAGAACAATAAACAAATTTAATGAGTTCCTTATATCTTTATACTACACAAGTAATCACTTTAGCATTAAAGTTTCTATTTACAAGAACTCCCATAATGTAGGCTTCCACAAACACTAACTTTATCCCTATGACAAGGGTGGAGATTGTGTTAATACCAGCTTCTGCTCCCTATGACAAGGGTGGAGATTGTGTTAATGCCAGCTTCTGCTCCCTATGACAAGGGTGGAGATTGTGTTAATGCCAGCTTCTGCTCCCTATAACAAGGGTGGAGATTGTGTTAATGCCAGATTCTGCTCCCTATAACAAGGGTGGAGATTGTGTTAATGCCAGATTCTGCTCCCTATGACAAAGGTGGAGATTGTGTTAATGCCAGATTCTGCTCCCTATAACAAGGGTGGAGATTGTGTTAATGCCAGCTTCTGGTCCCTATGACAAAGGTGGAGATTGTGTTAATGCCAGCTTCTGCTCCCTATGACAAGAGTGGAGATTGTGTTAATGCCAGCTTCTGCTCCCTATGACAAGAGTGGAGATTGTGTTAATGCCAGCTTCTGCTCCCTATGACAAGAGTGGAGATTGTGTTAATGCCAGCTTCTGCTCCCTATGACAAGAGTGGAGATTGTGTTAATGCCAGCTTCTGCTCCCTATGACAAGGGTGGAGATTGTGTTAATGCCAGCTTCTGCCAACTATGACAATGGTGGAGATTGTGTTAATGCCAGCTTCTGCCAACTATGACAATGGTGGAGATTGTGTTAATGCCAGCTTCTGCTCCCTATGACACGGGTGGAGATTGTGTTAATGCCAGCTTCTGCTCCCTATGACAAGGGTGGAGATTGTGTTAATGCCAGCTTCTGCTCCCTATGACAAGGGTGGAGATTGTGTTAATGCCAGCTTCTGCTCCCTATGACAAGGGTAGAGATTGTGTTAATGCCAGCTTCTGCTCCCTATGACAAGGGTGGAGATTGTGTTAATGCCAGCTTCTGCTCCCTATGACACGGGTGAAGATTGTGTTAATGCCAGCTTCTGCTCCCTATGACACGGGTGGAGATTGTGTTAATGCCAGCTTCTGCCAACTATGACAAGGGTGGAGATTGTGTTAATGCCAGCTTCTGCCAACTATGACAAGGGTGGAGATTGTGTTATTACCAGCTTCTGCTCCCTATGACAAGGGTGGAGATTGTGTTATTACCAGCTTCTGCTCCCTATGACAAGGGTGGAGATTGTGTTATTACCAGCTTCTGCTCCCTATGACACGGGTGGAGATTGTGTTAATGCCAGCTTCTGCTCCCTATGACAAGGGTGGAAATTGTGTTAATACCAGCTTCTGTCAACTATGACAAGGGTGGAAATTGTGTTAATACCAGCTTCTGTCAACTATGACAAGGGTGGAGATTGTGTTAATGCCAACTTCTGCTCCCTATGACAAGGGTGGAGATTGTGTTAATGCCAGCTTTTGCTCCCTATGACAAGGGTGGAGATTGTGTTAATGCCAGCTTTTGCTCCCTATGACAAGGGTGGAGATTGTGTTAATGCCAGCTTCTGCTCCCTATGACAAGGGTGGAGATTGTGTTAATGCCAGCTTCTGCTCCCTATGACAAGGGTGGAGATTGTGTTAATGCCAGCTTCTGCTGTAATTGTTAGAAATGTTCTGGTTTAAAACATTCCTTATATACATTAACATCTATACAACTGTAACATGAACCTATACTGTAATTGTTAGAAGTGTTCTTGTTTAAATCATTCCTTATATACATTAACATCTATACAACTGTAACATGAACCTATACTGTAATTGTTAGAAATGTTCTAATTTAAATCATTCCTTATATACATTAACATCTATACAACTGTAACATGAACCTATACTGTAATTGTTAGAAGTGTTCTGGTTTAAATCATTCCTTATATACATTAACATCTATACAACTGTAACATGAACCTATACTATAATTGTTAGAAGTCTTCTTGTTTAAATCATTCCTTATATACATTAACATCTATACAACTGTAACATGAACCTATACTGTAATTGTTAGAAGTGTTCTGGTTTAAATCATTCCTTATATACATTAACATCTATATAACTAACATGAACCTATACTGTAATTGTTAGAAGTGTTTTTGTTTAAATCATTCCTTATATACATTAACATCTATACAACTGTAACATGAACCTATACTGTAATTGTTAGAAATGTTCTAATTTAAATCATTCCTTATATACATTAACATCTATACAACTGTAACATGAACCTATACTGTAATTGTTAGAAGTGTTCTTGTTTACATCATTCCTTATATACATTAACATCTATACAACTGTAACATGAACCTATGCTGTAATTGTTAGAAATGTTCTGGTTTAAAACATTCCTTATATACATTAACATCTATATAACTGTAACATGAACCTATACTGTAATTGTTAGAAGTGTTCTGGTTTAAATCATTCCTTATATACATTAACATCTATACAACTGTAACATGAACCTATACTGTAGTTGTTAGAAGTGTTCTGGTTTAAATCATTCCTTATATACATTAACATCTATACAACTGTAACATGAACCTATACTGTAATTGTTAGAAATGTTCTGGTTTAAATCATTCCTTATATACATTAACATCTATATAACCATAACATGAACCTATACTGTAATTATTAGAAGTGTTCTTGTTTAAATCATTCCTTATATACATTAACATCTATACAACTGTAACATGAACCTATACTGTAATTGTTAGAAATGTTCTGGTTTAAATCATTCCTTATATACATTAACATCTATACAACTGTAACATGAACCTATACTGTAATTGTTAGAAATGTTCTGGTTTAAATCATTCCTTATATACATTAACATCTATACAACTGTAACATGAACCTATACTGTAATTGTTAGAAATGTTCTTGTTTAAATCATTCCTTATATACATTAATATCTATACAACTGTAACATGAACCTATACTGTAATTGTTAGAAATGTTCTTGTTTAAATCATTCCTTATATACATTAACATCTATACAACTGTAACATGAACCTATACTGTAATTGTTAGAAATGTTCTTGTTTAAATCATTCCTTATATACATTAACATCTATACAACTGTAACATGAACCTATACTGTAATTGTTAGAAATGTTCTTGTTTAAATCATTCCTTATATACATTAACATCTATACAACTGTAACATGAACTTATACTGTAATTGTTAGAAATGTTCTGGTTTAAATCATTCCTTATATACATTAACATCTATATAACCATAACATGAACTTATACTGTAATTGTTAGAAATGTTCTGGTTTAAATCATTCCTTATATACATTAACATCTATATAACCATAACATGAACCTATACTGTAATAGAAGTGTTCTTGTATTAATCATTCCTTATATAAACTAAAATCTATATAACTGTAAGATCATGGTGTGAACAGTTTACTGAACTTACCCCATCCGCCCATACGCTTTACTGTATGTTGAATCAATATGAATAGCTTTTTCGCAGTCTTGTATGGCTGCATGGTGGTCATTTAACTTACTATGGGCAGCTGCCCTAAAAATAGATAATTAAACATGAGCCATGTTTTTAACACACACTTAAGTCATCTAACTTTCAAAACAAATTAAAAAATATGCATAAAAATTTTTTTAAAGCTAAACAAAACTAAACAGAAAAAGGATATAAAGATTGTAGCACATAAAAATTTCCTATCAGTTATTACAGTATACAAGTAAGCCAATACAAGATGTTAATGGACTTTAACACACACTTTTGTCAACATGATTCCAACTTTTTTAATTGCACACAACATAAAAAAAATTCTTCAAAAATAAACATTAACATTAAGGTTAGGAATCAAACATATTTACTCAGTTTTTTTAGAAATGACTGATACAACAATTGATATCAAAGTTGTAAATGTATAACATGGCACCCCCCCCTAAAAAAAAAACAAAGTAAAATCATTGAGTATATTCAGTTTTTAATTTTGAAACCACATGGTTATTTTTTATACAGTTCAAACATCCATTCAAAGTTATCTACTACTAAGCATTTAAAATGTATTGTCATTCACACAGGTGTCATACCTTCGAGAACAGTGGTCAGTGCGTTGATGGTCATCTATACTTATATAAAATTTAAAAATGCATTACACTGTTGTGGGTTCAGTTTGACAAATACACGACAGAAACATGTGATAACAAGAAAGTATTTTCCAGTGTAGCTAAACTAATTTCAAATAAAATCTTTAAAATGTTTTTTTCTGACTGGATTTTTATTTAGAAACTAATATACACAAAAAGTTTGTGCTTTACATAAGTGGTCAGTTTTACATTAGACTTACTGCACTTGTCCAAATATAACTCACATTTATTCACTTCCCAGAAAACTGACTGCATGTTATATTTGTACATGTTCAGTTTTGTTTCGTATATTATTACAATCTACCACCAAATATTGTTAAATATTTCCAAAACCGCTGCACATCCAATGAAATTGAAGGGATGAATGATGTGGAATCAGAAAATGAGGTAATGGTTCACAAGGAAGTAACTTTGAATGATTATCTTAATGTATCACCACATGCATGCTTAATTTTGTAAAATTGGCACTTAAATAATTTCAAAAATATCTAATACATCAACAGTCATTTATTATATATAGAAATTATTCAATATATTTTGTAAAAATTGTGTAAAACCAAATTCTTCAATTTAACCTTTCAAAACTGTCAGCACATTATAGGTAATTAAATATGGTAACTCCAAAATTAGTTAAGTGACAATAACAATGATATGGAAACTGTCTCTCAGTAAATATTGGTTACTAACACAACATGCAGTCACCCTACTCTAATACATATTTCTCCTATGAAACTTATAATGAATCTGCTGCTAAATAAACTAGAAGAAATAGAAAGAGGATGACCTATCTTCAAACTTGGGTTATGGAATATCTTGTTTTATTTGTGACTTTCAAATAGAAAGAGGATGACCTATCTTCCAACTTGGGTTATGGAATATCTTGTTTTATTTGTGACTTTCAAATAGAAAGAGGATGACCTATCTTCCAACTTGGGTTATAGAATATCTTGTTTTATTTGTGACTTTGAAATAGAAAGAGGATGACCTATCTTCCAACTTGGGTTATGGAATATCTTGTTTTACTTGTGACTTTGAAATAGAAAGAGGATGACCTATCTTCCAACTTGGGTTATGGAATATCTTGTTTTATTTGTGACTTTGAAATAGAAAGAGGATGACCTATCTTCCAACTTGGGTTATGGAATATCTTGTTTTACTTGTGACTTTGAAATAGAAAGAGGATGACCTATCTTCCAACTTGGGTTATGGAATATCTTGTTTTATTTGTGACTTTGAAATAGAAAGAGGATGACCTATCTTCCAACTTGGGTTATGGAATATCTTGTTTTACTTGTGACTTTGAAATAGAAAGAGGATGACCTATCTTCCAACTTGGGTTATGGAATATCTTGTTTTATTTGTGACTTTGAAATAGAAAGAGGATGACCTATCTTCCAACTTGGGTTATGGAATATCTTGTTTTATTTGTGACTTTGAAATAGAAAGAGGATGACCTATCTTCCAACTTGGGTTATGGAATATCTTGTTTTATTTGTGACTTTGAAATAGAAAGAGGATGACCTATCTTCCAACTTGGGTTATTGAATATCTTGTTTTATTTGTGACTTTGAAATAGAAAGAGGATGACTATCTTCCAACTTGGGTTATTGAATATCTTGTTTTATTTGTGACTTTGAAATAGAAAGAGGATGACCTATCTTCCAACTTGGGTTATGGAATATCTTGTTTTATTTGTGACTTTGAAATAGAAAGAGGATGACCTATCTTCCAACTTGGGTTATTGAATATCTTGTTTTATTTGTGACTTTGAAATAGAAAGAGGATGACTATCTTCCAACTTGGGTTATGGAATATCTTGTTTTATTTGTGACTTTGAAATAGAAAGAGGATGACCTATCTTCCAACTTGGGTTATGGAATATCTTGTTTTATTTGTGACTTTGAAATAGAAAGAGGATGACCTATCTTCCAACTTGGGTCATGGAATATCTTGTTTTATTTGTGACTTTGAAATAGAAAGAGGATGACCTATCTTCCAACTTGGGTTATGGAATATCTTGTTTTATTTGTGACTTTGATTTTTTAATCGTGTCGGCACAGGTTATAGGCAGATGTCATGTCATCATGTTTGTTGACTTGCATTAAACTTTTTATTAAAATAGTATTACTTTATATCACTAATTTTGGTATGTAACTGTAGACTAATAATTTATGTCACTAATTTTGGTATCAAACTGTAGACTGTAATAATTTATGTCACTAATTTTGGTATCAAACTGTAGACTGTAATAATTTATGTCACTAATTTTGGTATCAAACTGTAGACTAATAATTTATGTCACTAATTTTGGTATCAAACTGTAGACTGTAATAATTTATGTCACTAATTTTGGTATCAAACTGTAGACTGTAATAATTTATGTCACTAATTTTGGTATCAAACTGTAGACTGTAATAATTTATGTCACTAATTTTGGTATCAAACTGTAGACTAATAATTTATGTCACTAATTTTGGTATCAAACTGTAGACTGTAATAATTTATGTCACTAATTTTGGTATCAAACTGTAGACTGTAATAATTTATGTCACTAATTTTGGTATCAAACAGTAGACTGTAATAATTTATGTCACTAATTTTGGTATCAAACTGTAGACAAGCTATCTAGTTCATAGCTACATAAAGAAATAAGATTGTGGCTATAAAAATCATGCTTTGTCTAAGTAATAACTATCATAATATGTAATCTACAATACATCCTGCACTTTAAGCACATTAGAAAAGTGGAAAGACCAAGAGAGAATCTTCACAACCAGGAAAAACTGAGAATTTAAAATATTTTATAAGAAAATCAAGGATTTAAAACTTACCTAATAGTAAGATTTAACTATATTTACACGCCATAATAAGTTTAAAAAATCACGATAAAACTTAAATAATAGTAAGATTTAACCATATTTACATGCCATAATAAGTTTAAAAAGTCATGATAAAACTTAAATAATAGTAAGATTTAACCATATTTACATGCCATAATAACAGTTTAAAAAGTCATGATAAAACTTAAATAATAGTAAGATTTAACCATATTTACATGCCATAATAACAGTTTAAAAAGTCACGATAAAACTTACATAATAGTAAGATTTAACTATATTTACATGCCATAATAACAGTTTAAAAAGTCATGATAAAACTTAAATAATAGTAAGATTTAACCATATTTACATGCCATAATAACAGTTTAAAAAATCACGATAAAACTTAAATAATAGTAAGATTTAACTATATTTACATGCCATAATAAGTTTAAAAAATCACGATAAAACTTAAATAATAGTAAGATTTAACCAAATTTACACGCCATAATAACAGTTTAAAAAGTCATGATAAAACTTAAATAATAGTAAGATTTAACCATATTTACATGCCATAATAAGTTTAAAAAGTCACGATAAAACTTAAATAATAGTAAGATTTAACCATATTTACATGCCATAATAACAGTTTAAAAAGTCATGATAAAACTTACATAATAGTAAGATTTAACCATATTTACATGCCATAATAACAGCTTGAAAAATCATGATAAAACTTACATAATAGTAACATTTAACTATATTTACATGCCATAATAAACTGTCTTCTTAATCTCTCTCATGTACATATGGTTAAACATTGGACAATAACGACACACATTTTCATAAAAAAATGTAAGGATACAGATCTTACCTATTACAGTAATATACAGCATTATTACCATCCAACATAATAGCTTTTGTATAGCATTCTATTGCATCTGTATATTTTTCAAGTTTCATTAGGTTATTTCCTATAAGAAGAAGTTAATCAGTTGAATTACAAATTCATGGTTTTTATCAAACAATTTTATGAATTACCTCAATCTTAATGTGAAACACTAGAAACTATATTTTCATATTACTTTATTCATGTGACACCACTCTCCCATCCATTACTTATCAAAACATTATATAACCAATGAATTTTTACATAACCTTGAAAGCCCTATGGCTTTTTTCTCAATCATGTCAAAACCAACACTAGTCTTTCACCTAAAATAGTTTCTAATTTGCCCATCCATATTTTTTCATGATATCAGCTTCATCAGGTAATTTTATAATAATGCTCAATAACAACTGATACTTAAAATATTAATTTTTGCAGATATTTCAAACAGTCTACTTCAAGTACCATAAACTTTGTCTCCATCTATAATTCAAATTGTGCTTCAATTAATTACTCTCCATAACAGAGAAAGGTCAAAAAGTTTTAATCTATGACATCATTAACACGTTGACTCCTAAGCCTATTTTGCCAAAACTTTCCAGGGTCCTACTAGTCATTTTACAATTACTTTTTATAGAAATGGTAAAATTTTTATACCATGTTAGGTATGAGTTGAAGACACCATAAATGTTATTTCTGACCAATGAACTGCAGGTGGGTCGCTTGGGGCCTAAGAACACATTTAGTCTCACTGCCCCATACAACCAACCCATGGGTTGTGTGAGAATTTCAGAGGCATAAAATATTTGATGCACGAATCTACGTACAATAATTATTATTTATCTTTTTCAGATATTTTTAATATCTTTTCTTAATGTTGAAGTGTGAGTTCCAACCAATCTGATGTGTCAGTAAATATTATCTGTTTCTAAAAAATTAAAATCAACATCAGATTCTTTGGAAATTTAGAAAAGTTCAGGAACGGAAAATAAAGGTTATGAGGATTGTGAACCTTCTCATAATGACACCAGCCCTCACATCTGAAGATACAGAGTCTGAAACTGAAGTTAATGGTAAGGCCCAGCAGTACACTCCAACGTATGGATGACACCAGCCCTCACATCTGAAGATACAGAGTCTGAAACTGAAGTTAATGGTAAGGCCCAGCAGTACACTCCAACTTATGGATGACAGCAGCCCTCACATCTGAAGATACAGAGTCTGAAACCGAAGTTAATGGTGAGGCCCAGCAGTACACTCCATCTTATGGATGACACCAGCCCTCACATCTGAAGATACAGAGTCTGAAACTGAAGTTAATGGTAAGGCCCAGCAGTACACTCCAACTTATGGATGACACCAAGTGTACGGTTCCATCCAAAAAACGTTTTAATCACTTACAAATGCTATAGTAACACCTTTCAACATGTGTGACCTCATGGTCAATAATGATATCTATTATCTTATAGTCAAAGAAACAAATCTTAATTATCACCATGGTGATGGTGCCAACTGTTTAGTCAATATAATTCTGGGAATCCACATAAATATGGTTTGAAAGTGTATTAAACTGTGTGGTCCCCAAGGTTACACCTATACCAACACTGTTTTTGCTGGAAAAGATGATACACAGCAACAGAAAGGGTGACCCCAAGATATTTATAAGTGCAAAACTAAAGAATGGAGAAATTGCAGGTAGATGAAATTGTGATTGGAAAATGGAAGGACAAATATGATGTTCTTATGTTGTCAATGAAGCATGATCTGAGCTTCAAAGAAACTGGATGGAAAATCAGTGATGTGTCAAAAAAACAGAAATGGTTTGTAATTACAAAATCATAAAACAAGAAATAGACATAGTTGATCAAATGTCCAGTTATTTCTTGCCACTTTGTAAGAAAATTAAATGGTATCATAAGATTGGCTTTGAGTATTTACTAAACACACCAGTAATAAATGCTCTGGCATTATTCAATAAACCACACACACAAAAACTAGAAATGCACGAGTTTTGAAAGTCAATCATTGAATTGCTGTGTCAAGTAAATGCTCAAACAGCAGTAACACCAAGGACAACATCAGGAAGACACAACACATTATGAAGACTTATGCTGAAAGATACAAGTCTCATAAGATTATTTGTAAAAGATGTATTATTTGCTACAGTGAAATAAGATAATGACTGCAAAAGAAACAGAGAGAAAAACGAAAACCGTTCACACATACTGTGATGAATGTAAAGGTGACCCTGCTCTATGCATTACTTGTTTCAATAAACGACAAATTATACCTAAAATAATGACTGTCACTATGTACTGCTTTCTCACTATTCATTATTTTTCTTTGTCACTATGAACTGCTTTCTTACTATTCATTATTTTTATTTGTCACTATAAACTGCTTTCTTACTATTCATTATTTTTATTTGTCACTATAAACTGCTTTCTTACTGTTCATTATTGTTATTTGTCACTATAAACTGCTTTCTTACTGTTCATTATTTTTATTTGTTGCTATGAACTGCTTTCTTACTGTTCATTATTTTTATTTGTCACTATGAACTGCTTTCTCACTCATTTTTATTTGTCACTATGAACTGCTTTCTTACTCTTCATTATTTTTATTTGTTGCTATGAACTGCTTTCTTACTGTTCATTATTTTTATTTGTCACTATGAACTGCTTTCTCACTCATTTTTATTTGTCACTATGAACTGCTTTCTTACTGTTCATTATTTTTATTTGTCACTATAAACTGCTTTCTTACTATTCATTATTTTTATTTGTCACTATAAACTGCTTTCTTACTATTCATTATTTTTATTTGTCACTATGAACTGCTTTCTTACTATTCATTATTTTTATTTGTCACTATGAACTGCTTTCTTACTATTCATTATTTTTATTTGTCACTATAAACTGCTTTCTTACTATTCATTATTTTTATTTGTCACTATGAACTGCTTTCTTACTGTTCATTATTTTTATTTGTCACTATAAACTGCTTTCTTACTATTCATTATTTTTATTTGTCACTATAAACTGCTTTCTTACTATTCATTAATTTTATTTGTCACTATGAACTGCTTTCTTACTATTCATTATTTTTATTTGTCACTATAAACTGCTTTCTTACTATTCATTATTTTTATTTGTCACTATGAACTGCTTTCTTACTGTTCATTATTTTTATTTGTCACTATAAACTGCTTTCTTACTATTCATTATTTTTATTTGTCAGTATAAACTGCTTTCTCACTCTTCATTATTTTTATTTGTCACTATGAACTGCTTTCTCACTCTTCATTATTTTTATTTGTCACTATGAACTGCTTTCTCACTCTTCATTATTTTTATTTGTCACTATGAACTGCTTTCTTACTCATTTTTATTTGTCACTATGAACTGCTTTCTTACTATTCATTATTTTTATGTCACTATGAACTGCTTTCTTACTGTTCATTATTTTTATTTGTCACTATGAACTGCTTTCTTACTGTTCATTATTTTTATTTGTCACTATAAACTGCTTTCTTACTATTCATTATTTTTATTTGTCACTATGAACTGCTTTCTTACTCTTCATTATTGTTATTTGTCACTATGAACTGCTTTCTTACTGTTCATTATTTTTATTTGTTGCTATGAACTGCTTTCTTACTGTTCATTATTTTTATTTGTCACTATGAACTGCTTTCTTAGTATTCATTATTTTTATTTGTCACTATGAACTGCTTTCTTACTCATTTTTATTTGTCACTATGAACTGCTTTCTTACTATTCATTATTTTTATTTGTCCCTATGAACTGATTTATTTCTTTTTTAATCTATTTTAGAAACTGTGTTGGGAAATGTACACATTATACTTAAAATATTATTTTTTAACATTCACTTTGTCCAAATAACAATTTTGTTGCAAAATTCTTTTTTCTTGTATCCATTTTTGTTTAAAGTCATTTGCTTAGCTTATTTTCATATACTATATACAACTATCTGGTTAATAAAAAAACTTAAAAAAATAAAAGATAGGTGGATTTAGTTGCCCTTTAAAAAACAAATATAACACAACTCACTGATGGGTCATGTGGGAGTCAACATGTTAATGATACAGACTCTTCTGTCTTCTAACGAGATTGTTCCTAATCACCCCCCCCTCCAGCCATAAGTTTAATAATCTTAAAAATAAGATCAGACAGCTTGCACTTGTATAGTAATAAATATACAGAAAACAGAAGTTTTTATATTTTTTTTAAATAATTAATTTTACATCTAAAGAAAACATTAGCACCATGTAAAAGTGATTCACTTCAGGGTTTCAAATGAAAATGTTAATTGCAAAAAGCAGTTATGTCCCAGCTATCTGTATTTACTAAGACACCAGAGACATTTCTGTCAACTTATTTCATACAATTACCTTCATTTTTTAGTTTTTCTGCCTTCTCTTTGTCTTGTTCACATGCTTTTGGTGGTAAACTAGATGACCCATCATCACCCTGAAGTAAACAACTTAATTAAAATTACAAGCAACATATAACTTATAAGCATGTCTTAAGAATTCAGTTAACTTGATGACTAAATCTTGAAATGTCACTTGGATACCAAATTTTAGAAACTGTATTTGTATGCATCAAATTAAAAAATCATATATCACAATTTTTAGTCCATAAAGTATGTTATAGTGCTCATGTTCTAAAACAGTAACACACCAGACTCCTGATTGCTAAAGAAATGACCAGATGCTGACTTATTTATCCCTCACTCCAGATACAAAGAATATTATAACAAAAGTTTAAATTTATTTTACTTAACAGAACTTTACATCAAAGGTTTACTGTAGAAGTGTATCAGTACAACTCTGAATGCAAGATTGGGTGCCAAAGGTTCCAGATGCTGGAATAAATATACTCAGAATTACATACTGTCTTAATAAACATGTCTATGATACTTCGTTAACTCTGGCCACAATTCATGCTAACACAATAGACTCAGGAAATTAAACTATGAACTCTTATGATCTACTGAATTATTACTTAATGCACAGTAAATAATCTTGCAACCTGTAACACAACATTTGTAGAAGATATGTCACATTTGTTCTAATCATCTTATTAAGACACAGGAAATTAAGTCAAACATTTACTTTTATGTAATAAGCACGACAATAACAAAAATTCCACTTTCTTCAATGGAATAGTTTTTATCAAGTGCACCTGGTTTTTTGACAAACTGCCCAATGCACATTAATTCAAAACAATATTTACTTTTACTGTGCAAACTTTCACAACTAGTTCTCAAAAAGTTATGAAAAATAATTCTCAAATAACCAGGCAACTAGATAGTTTGAGTCACTTAAGATGAACCACAAAATACCAACAGTAAAACATTCTACATACCAGAGACCACTGTTGTTGTGTTGCATCTCTAAAAATGTCAAGAAGAGATCGGTTGGTAGTGACCGAAGCTGAAGTGGGACTATCGTGACGAACTGCGTATGCTGTTTCTAGACACTGTATAGCAACTTCATAAAAAAACAACACAGAAACTGAGTCTTGGAGCTTAGAAAAATAAGACATCTTTGTTTTGAAAGGAAATGTTAAGATAAAGCTACATTATGATGATGAATGTTAAAATGTCTAATTTATAAATTAAACACTTAAATAGCATTAAAAAGGTTAATGGCCTTTAAAAAACTAAAAACATTTGTAAGGTGGACAGTGTCACCATCGTCAATGACACCGTCTATCGTTATAAATAAACTTTGGGACAGAACATGTTTAAAATGGTGCCATCGTTGAAAGTTGTAATGATGACAAGACAGTAAAATGTGACTTATTGTGACCTAAGCATCACACAAACAACACACTGATGCATCAGTACCAGATAATAGAGCAATGAGTTAGAAACTGTGACCAATGTGTAACTTAGCCAGAACAACTTCCTCCTTCTGATCCTTCTGAAAGCAAGATGTCCAAAGAGCAATAGAAGGTTTGATCTGGAAAAGCTTATCACATTGCTCACTCCAAGTTGACTGCCAATTCGCCATGGTGGGATGGACTGATCAGTGGATACAGTATTGTTATCCAAGGACAGACCCAATTAATCCAACAGCACCTGGATACAAAGGCCAAAAGGAACAATTGCAGACTTACTATTCTGAAAAAGCATGGCCCACTGAGGAATGAAAGCATAAACACTGGTGGTAAAAATTGAAGTTCTGAAGCATACAGTAAAGAGAATTGCAAATGGTGAAGATATAGAGGAAATTCACAAAACTCAGTGTACAAACTCTGGATTGGAGAAGTGCAAAAAGCTCCTATGCAGGGTTGAAGTTCCTAATGGTGAACAAGGTCCAACATCTTCAAGACCAAAATCCTGACTGAGCCACAGACCTGAGGCCCATAATCCAGTTTTGATTGAAAAGGGTATGATAGATTTTTAGTATAGAACATCAATCTGCTTGCCAAGAGATGGAAGATAGGACACTGAGAATGTTCAGTGCCCTTGTACACTAGACTCATAGCTGCTTGATGTGCGTGGAATAAAGGCCAACTTACAGTCAAAAATAAGCCTCAAAAACTTTGCCTCAGGGACCACAGGAAGCACAACTTCTCAGAGACGAAACTTGGGATCTAGGTGAATACCCTGTTGGCAGCAGAAGTGCATGCAAACAGTTTTGGAGTGAGAAAAGGTAAAAACCATTTGTTATGGTCCACTTCAGTAAGCTACTCAGGAATCCACACATTCCTACTAACAGATACAGTTTGTAGTACTTCTGTATATCTCTGTCACACATTCCTACTAACAGATACAGTTTGTAGTACTTCTGTATATCTCTGTCACATTCCTACTAACAGATACAGTTTGTAGTACTTCTGTATATCTCTGTCACACATTCCTACTAACAGATATAGTTTGTAGTATTTCTGTATATCTCTGTCACACATTCCTACTAACAGATACAGTTTGTAGTACTTCTGTATATCTCTGTCACACATTCCTACTAACAGATATAGTTTGTAGTACTTCTGTATATCTCTGTCACACATTCCTACTAACAGATACAGTTTGTAGTACTTCTGTATATCTCTGTCACATTCCTACTAACAGATACAGTTTGTAGTACTTCTGTATATCTCTGTCACACATTCCTACTAACAGATACAGTTTGTAGTACTTCTGTATATCTCTGTCACACATTCCTAATTGTAAATGCTTGCAACAGTGGTGGATAAGTGCTTAATCTTGCTTTTCCTGGAATACAAATGATGTTGTAAACATGATGCAATTCATCTTCAGCTACACACAGTTTGATAAGCAGCATTATCCACACAGGCAAGAAACTGGGTAAAATAAATTGGTCTGTAAGACTAGTAAGACACTGAGAAATGGACTATATATAGAATCTGATATACTTGGTTGGCTAATTCTAGTCCATCAGTAAATAACCTTGATGCTTATTGTACTGGAAATAACCCACTTAGTAAATGTACCCTTACCTTCAAGGCTTTCCTTTGCATCTGATGTTAAGTCTCCATTATGAAGCTGGTCTCCAAGAAACTGGATGATGGCTGCCACAAGTCTCTTCACTTCAGACATATTACTGAGAACAAATTGACCAAAACACAGACTTGCTCATAAACTACCCAGAAACTCTTAAGATTAATAAAACATGTCAATCAAATCTAAAACATAAATATTAAGATAACGGCATTTCAGAACTCTTGACAGATAAAACATAAAAAGAACTAACGAAAGATATATCAAAAAGCTTATAATATTTCAGTAATTACAAAAATCAGGAATATTAAATAATTAACAACAGAAGGGAAAAATAGGTATTGTAAATGAGACAAAGGCAGTTTTGTACACAAACAGTATTAAATTAAATAAAATTATATTTATGAGATTACTAGAGTTAAAACATCAGTCTCTGTGCCAAACTTTATATGTGACCAAAATCAAGAAGTTAAAAAAACTGTTTATCCAAGGAGCAACAATCACAACATAAAAACATCTCTAACTTGAGTACAATTTCCTTAAAATCAAGTGACAACCACATATAGTGCAAGTTAAATATCTGTGTGTTTAGTGGTGGTGAAAAAAACATATGTGGTTCTTTGACCTGTTTAAATATATTGAGTAAAAGAGTTGGAAGGTTTTTATCAGTTTGTACAAAACTCTGAAAAGGCCTTACTCATTTGGAGTAATATGTTCAGTTTTGGTCTCCTATTACACAAAATATATAAACTTAAATAAAAAATTTATTTAATTAGTCAAGTTAAAAACATGTAAACATTTGACACTAATTTTCAGGAAATCATTTACTTGAGACCCTTAAATTTCTATAAAATGCTAACCACCACCATACAGACAACAAATTATTGTAAAGGTCAACCCCTATTAATAAAGCAAAATTGTCTTTTCAAAACCTAAACTTACATTCTATCATCTTGTTGTCTTTTGTACACAGCACAAAATATCAAACATTTATCCTATCAATTTCTTGGATAACATTGTAAACTTCAGTAAGATTAAATATTAACCACATTTTCAAGAGGAAATAACCTTATCCTAGTAAAATAATCCTTTCACCCTAGAAGTCTTTCTCTGAACCATTTCAAATATGGAAATAACCTTTATTAAATAAGGAGGCAAACACAATATTTTAAAGAGGCCCAACTAGTGATTTGTGTAGATAATTACTTTCACATGCAATCAATATAATTTATTTACTACATGCAACAGAGCATTACCCTGAGTAACTCGCACGCCAGAAATATTTCTTCTTCAGTCAAACTACCAAGTTGGTTCCCATGTAATTATCATAACATTGCATTTACCAAAATTAAAAGTAACTTACCAACTGAATATGACCTAAGAAGGTTGAAACATTGTTCTCTGCTTTGTTAGTAAAAGTGTTAATACCCATACCAGCAGCCCCGAGATATATTTTTACTTCAAGTGGGTTTCTTGTCATCACAAATTCCTACAGTTCTATTCATCTTCCAACTTTGGTAAATATATCCTGACTTTCTTATTTAGATTTTATAATTTTAATTACACAGACATCTCTTTACTGTTGTGCAGAATATCACATATATTTTTATTTTTTCATAAACTAGTCAAAGTTTTCTTTCTCCACATGCCTTTACAAAGTAAAATAATCGTTTTAAAAATTGATATATAATTATTACTACTGTGTTTGATTCAATATCTACAGCCTTCAACAGCTTCAGTAGTAATGCATGTCAGTAATATTACACTTGTTTCAAAACTATTCTGTATTGTACAGTCACACGGGAAATCATTTTGCCAAGTATATAAAAAAAGTGAGAGGTACTATAAACAAGAAATAATTATTTGAATGCATAATGACAAAGTTTCATAGTTGGCTATTGCTATTGAATATGAAAATAGTTCATTTGACTATAAATTTATTTACAGTACAAACTGGGGAAAAAAAAAAATAAAGTACAGTTAGTGACATAGCATTACAGTAAGATGTGAAATCAAAACTAATCAAGAGATACTATGAACTATGAATAATTACTTCAATATATCATGTCAAAGTTTTATAGTTAACCATTACTATTGAATACGAAATGGTCCATTTGACTATAACTGTTTAGAGTATAAACTGGAGGGGGAACATTCCAAAAAATAGTGAAATGTGCATTACAGCAAGCTGTGAAATCAAGACTAATCTGCTATATTTCAAAATGATATTGGTTTTACAAGTTCTAATATTTTATTTCTCATCTCTAGCTTAAAGCCTTGTACCCAGAAACTCTTAATTTCATACCTACCCTAATTTACGTTAGGCCTAACCAACTTAAACTACCATTATTATGCATAAAAACAAACTTGAATGAGCACTCTCGATTTTTAACTTATAACTGAGTGACAACTAATAAACGACAGCCACATTTCAAAAACTTAAAACTCAGTCTTTTTTGTTTTCATCAATATTGTAATATCAATCAAGAACATAAAACTAAACTGTCTCATATTATCATTAATAAAGTATAAAGATAAAAGCTTAAGTTAAACTTAAAAAAGAGTGGGAGTCTAAAAGTAAAACGATCCTAGTCGAAGTGAAATTAAAACAAAAGTAACAATAATAATAAATATGGAGTATTGATAATATTAATAATTAGTAATAATAGCCTTTACTGTTGCTGTAAGATGTTAATAGTTAAAATATACATATTTTATACACTATTATAAGTTTAATGAAATAAATTATTAAACGCATGAAAATAAACAAACTCTTTACTTGAGTTTTCGTTTACAACATTATTTATTAATATTAACATTACCAGAATAACTTTCTCGGTTTCGGTCTTCACAGTAATAACTAATACCCTTCTATTTGCCAGTCAGAGTTAATCGTATAACTAACGCCATCTCATGTGCATCGTTATAATGAAAACTAATGAACATTAAATTGAGCATGAAAATAAATTCCTATCGCATTAAATATAAATTAAAAGGTAAACACTTAGAAAACAGAAGGTAACAGATAATTTATAATGAGTTAGTTAATAGCAATATTTAATATGATAGAGGTTATGGATGAATAGAATGGTAAAATGAAGGAAATTGTGAAAATATAAGCTAAAAATAAAAAAGGGTAAGAATGCTACATATGCAAGTAGAAATATAATTTCAAACTATATTTATTTTCATTATGTTTCTGTTTTTTTTTTTTTACTTAAGAAGTATTTAAAAAAATTTATTTTATAAAATTGAAAATTGCATAAGCTATTGATGAAAAAACCCCGTTTGATATAATGGCAACTGATGCAAACAAAATATAGCTATAATCAAATTAATTATTTAATTAAAAAAGGAGTTAATCTTATTTATTAGAAATAATTGTTGTTTTGGAATTTGAAGCTCATTGCTTTTTTAGTTTAAATTGCATTTTTAGCAGCCTGTACACAAAGATAATGTTGAAACCACATTTTTACCACCGGCATGGCCAGATAGTTAAGACATTCGACTCGTAGTCTGAGGGTTGAGGGTTCGAATCCTCGTCACACCATACAGGCTCGCTTCTTCGGTCGTAGTGAAGTGACGGTTAATCCCACTATTCATTGGTAAAAGAGTACCCCAAGAGTTGGCGGTGGGGTGGTGATGACTAACTGCCTTCCCTCTAGTATTACACTGCTAAATTAGGGACGGTTAGCGTAGGTAGCCCTCGTGTAGCTTTGCGCGAAATTCAAAACAAACCATAGTCATTAAGAATTTGCCTGCTTCTTACCATACAAATATATACATATCGAAATAATATTGAAACAAAACCCTTTCACTTTTATTTTTAACATGATATTTGATGAATTGAGAACTCCATCAATCACTCTGTTGTTGAATATTTGTACTAAGGTAGAGGCAAAATACCATTAGATAATATTGTTTGTGATATGTAATTCCTTGCCAGTTGCAGGTTTTTTGTTGTTTTTTCTGGCGTTTGAGTTTTCAAAACTTAGTCACACTTGTTTTATAGCATCCTATCTGTAAAATATGAACAGTTTCACATTTTGTTTGAAATATCAACTATCTCGTTTGCAAACCCAAATTCAACTGGGTGGAAAGAATGATCACCCAAATTTTACCTGATACAGGTTTTAAGATACATTTAAATAATATTTTTATTTATGGATGTCAATTTATTATAAACAAATGTATTGTCTGCATTTGTAACTCTTTCCGTTTTCCTTAGTTTGATATTGTAAACTACACATAACTAAGTATCAATGTGATTTTTTGTCTTTTTTTCTTATTAACTACAGTTTCGCTGAGAGTCAGTGCTAAACTCTCGAATTCGATTCTCTGTATTGTACAGGTAACCACTGTGGAGCATTGAATAAAAACCCAAACAGTGCAGTATATCATAATGAAGAAAAACCCATTTGAAGTAAAAATATATTCTCAAGTTTACAACGCTAAAATCAGGGGTTCGATTCCCCTCGGTGGGCTCAGCAGATGGCCCGATGTGGCTTTGCTATAAGAAAACACATACGTATTCTCAAGATGCCCGATGTGCGTATTAAAACTTTAATTAAAATAAAGTACAGAAGAACGTTTCGATCTTTTTAGATCTTCTTCAGGTTAACAAAAATGACCTAAGAAGGTCGAAATGCTGTTCTGTACTTTATTTTGATTAAAGTTTTAATACCCATACCAGCCGTCTTGAGAGTACAGTATGTATTTTTTGATAGAAATGAAATAAGAAACCTTATAATTTGGCACTTTCATTGTCGACACTTTGTGTGTGTTTGTTTTTTCATATAGCAAAGCCACATCGAGCTATCTGCTGAGTCCACCAAGGGGAATCGATCATCTGATTTTAGCTATGTAAATCCGTAGACTTACCGCTGTACTAACGGGGTGCATATTTAAAATATGCATTGTTCACAACCGACCTCAGTCAGAAGAAAAAAGTGCAATGTTCGAGAAAATGAAGCTGTGACATCGTGGAAACAATTATTGATTACAAAAAGTTAACTAAGAGGAATTTTTATTTTGTATCCTGGAATTGTGAGATTTTCTAAACACATTTTTGATCTTTTTGTGTGTAACCCAATGAAGTGTTAGCTGGGCTTCTGCTTTTAATAACCATTAAGTGTGATTATCATAATACAGCTTATCGGCTCAAAGTGAGGCACTGTCTCAGTTATACAAAGTTACTTTTGATCGACATTAACATAGAATATTAGGGTAAATCATTATATTATAAAATAAATGGGATACTTGTTTGATACAAAGTGTTACGTCGTTATGAGATTTGTGAAAGAGGCATAAAATTGTTTCCTAAGTTTCACTAGGCTTGATTAATTCCTAAAATGTTTTTTTCAAGATTTAACTAATATTCTAACCAGTAGAAAACATATTAATAACTCCTAGTTACATATTATTATTATTCACATTGTTCCTTAACTCCTAGTTACATATTATTATTATTCACATTGTTCCTTAACTCCTAGTTACATATTATTATTCACATTTTTCCTTAACTCCTAGTTACATATTATTATTATTCACATTGTTCCTTAACTCCTAGTTACATATTATTATTCACATTTTTCCTTAACTCCTAGTTACATATTATTATTATTCACATTGTTCCTTAACTCCTAGTTACATATTATTATTATTCACATCTTCTAATGGTAAGAAGAACAAATGGGTGAATTCTGAATTTTGTTTAACAATCTTAAGTGACAGATTTCAGTTTTTTTGCAGGTTATGTACTAAAGGAGGAAAGAGTGACTAAAAGGAGGTGGAAATGAAAAATATAAAAACGTCATTGTTTCAAGATGATTGTGGATATAATGAATGGAGGATATAAAAGATAGAACAACTGATATCGTAAAAAGGTGCTAGCAGTGATGCAGTCTTCGTAGGACATATAGGTGTTAATGATGAGGGAAAGTGTAGGTCAAATAAGCTTATTGTTAAGTAGAAGACATTCAAATAGAATTTTCTTGATATTATAATACCATTGTCTACTTGTTAGGGTACTTCAGTCGCAATTTACACATCACTGGTTTGAACAGTGCTTTCCCTTTCAGACTTGTGCACTAACTATATTGTTATGGTCAATTCCACATCTTTTACAGTTAATAGTGTTTATTAGTTGCCTGCCTTCTAGTCTATTACTTGGAATTAGGGACATCTTTGTGTGAAACTTAATAAACAAACACAATTCAAAAATATTTATTTCGGTAATAAAAACCCAAGATTTGTTGCAAACAAAGCGAAACAAGTTGTTTTTGTTGTTGGTATTGCAAGGTTTTGTTTAATCAAATAAGCTAATTCTTCGCGTGGCATGATTTTTAAAATTATATAATATGGCACTATTTTATTTTAACATGTAATATTGAAATATATTTATCCATAATAATAAAATGCTCAAAGAGCAAAACACGATGTGTATGTTTTTAAAAAATCAAATTTTAAACTTGGTACTTATAAAACATGATAGTACAATCACATTGAACACATGCAAATTTGTTATATGCAATACGGATTGATAAATAGTGAGCATAATCTGCTAAGTTTTAGCAGTAAATTAGGGATAGACAATATATAATTAGGAGTTTCAGTTTTTAAAAATAAGTTAGTAACAATAACCAATTTGTTAATCCTTCAGCTCAGTTGGTAAAACATAGGTCTGGTGGATGATAGGCCTCGAATTCAAATTTAAGGAAACATATGTAACATTACTCAAAAATTCTAAAACGCAATGTATGTAACAAGATAAGAACATACGATCTTCTAAAAAAATGAATTTATTTGTTTATCTCTTTGTATTATATAGGTATATCTATTGTTGATAACCCTTTTCAATACAGAAATTTTACTTTTTAAATATACATAAGGATTTGTAGTTTTAATATTCAACGTCAGTCGTAAGAGTCGCAAAATTCCTTTAACCCCAGCTTCAGTGTTGTTTTTCATCATTCATCTAAGGTGTCACTTGCGTCTTTTCGTGGAAAACGTTTTTATAAAGTTGTACATATAATGCGAAAGCAGAAGCGATCTTTTCCATTGACAAGTCAGGTGGCAACTCGAAAATGTAACTTTCCTGATATTTCGATAGTAATAGCCAATGTGGCATGGGTAATACACAAATCCTAAGAAGATTAACATATCGCTCTGTATAAATGGCTCTGTGTTTAATCTGTCTGTAACAATTTTCTGGTAGATACAAAGAGAACCCTCAGCAGCAAAGGCGCCGTCCATTTTGAAATACCCACTTTCAATGTTTTGAGATGTTAAATAAAATGTTTTATTTTCATAGTTCACTGTATCCAATCTCTATCATTTTTCAAACATAGACAGAATTAGATAATTCAGAGTGAATGCTTGATACGTTTTTCTGCCACATTTGTTATTTTGTGAACTCAACTTATCCCTCTTACGTGAAGTCAATATACCAGGGATACCACATTTTTATATGGTATTTTACTTAAAACAGGACTCGTCTTGAGAAATACGATAGTTTTGTTTTTTAGTATTTCGTTTTCTTTGGTTATTTAAACATTGATTGTTTTGTGTTTAAGCGTAAAGCTACTCAGTGAGTTATCTGCCTTGTACCTATCAGAGATGTAGATCCGTAATATTTTGTGTTATTACCTAAAGTTTACCAGGGTGCATTGTATAAACAAATAACATAACTTGATAACTTCAAATAAACCGTTATTTATGGATCAGTGAATAGCTTGCTAACTTTTCATCCCTCAAGATGAATCTTTGTCACAACATGAACCAAGTAAAACTGAATTAATAATTTGTTTGTTTTCAGTGATGTCGAGAAAACCCACTTGTAGAGAAATATATATGCAAAAACGGCTCGTTTGGGTTGAGAAAATATTTTACATAGATGATGAACAACGTTTGACCTTCTTCGGTCGATGACGATGACCGAAGAAGGTCGAAACGTTGTTAGAAAATTGGCTAGGTGGAAAAATGCTGAAAGTTATTCTAAATGGAGTTCAGTAAAACTGAAGTAATGCTACGAGTGGGGTACCTTTGGGCTAAGTGTTAGGATCTATGTTCTTTTCGATTTATATAAATGACACAGATGAAGGAATCGTCAATAAATCATTTTAAGTTGTTGATGACATTAAAGTTTTGGGTTTAGTGTTTGTCGGGAAGATTTTACAAAACATATAGATTAGTTAGTGAGTTGGGCAAATTCATAACAGATGGCTTATAATAATAATAATAAGTACAAGGTAATGCATGTAGATTGTTAAAACTTGAATTATGAGTGTAACAAAATATCAAACTGTTATTGAATGAAAATATCTTAATGTTCTGGTTGGCCTGTCTGTTAAGCAATACAATTAATGTGCTGTTGCTAGTGACAAGGCAAATAGGATTTTAAGTTTTATCTATAAATATAATGAATGCAATTATAAAGAGGTTATAATGTAATTGTACAGGTTATTTGTTAGGCCATATTTAGATTGTTTTGTCCAGTACTTACCTCAGAAAGGCCATTGACTTGTTAGGATGGAAATTTTATCATATGAGAATAGGTTAAAATCTTTGAACTTTTGTCTTTGAAAAAATAAAGTAGACAAGGATAATATTAAAGGGAACTGATAGTGCTGAGGCATCATCGTTGTTTCATATTTAATGCTAAGAAAGGTCAAACTAGTGGACACGAGTACAAATTTTGGCAGGAAAGACTCGCCTTTAGCTAAGATAAATTTCTGTTTCTAACAGAATGATTAGTATCTGAAAGGTTTTGCTTTTATATATGATAGATATATGTAATTTGAGGGAGTTTAAAAGAAGATTTGATACACATTTGAATTATAAGGACTGGCTGAGAGTTTTCTTTTTATTAATTGTTTCGTCGAATGTTATCTTATGAAACAAAACACACTCATTAATTTACTCCACTGGCTACAAATAATTCTTTTACCTTGAAACAATTCTCAAGTCTTCACCATTATATTCTTGGTGCTTCACTGAAAGTCTCAGTTAAAATATATCGTTAAATTTACTAGAAACCATTATGTGAAATCCTTTAGAACTTTCTATGTGTTCTAGGACTACAGTACCAAACTTCTCCATCTTAACATCATCATCTTAGTTTACAGCTCCTCCTAGCAAACAAACAATTTATAATATTAAAAATACATTTTAGAACCTTGACTTTTCCATGTTTGTGAAATTTCTCGAACAATCGTAACACAGAAATAAATAAGTAAAACACTACACTAAACTGTCCATTCACCACATCTTTTAGTAGTTTTTTTCTCTTCTGAGGTCCTTGAACTCCTAGTTGGCCCGGCATGGCCTAGCGCGTTAAGGCGTGCGCTTCGTAATCTGAGGGTCGCGGGTTCGCGCCCGAGTCGCGCCAAACATGCTCGCCCTCCCAGCCGTGGGAGCGTTATAATGTGACGGTCAATCCCACTATTTGTTGGTAAAAGAGTAGCCCAAGAGTTGGCGGTGGGTGGTGATGACTAGCTGCCTTCCCTCTAGTCTTACACTGCTAAATTAGGGACGGCTAGCACAGATAGCCGTCGAGTAGCTTTGTGCGAAATTCCAAAACAAACAAACTCCTAGTTACATATTATTATTATTCACATTGTTCCTTAACTCCTAGTTACATATTATTATTATTCACATTGTTCCTTAGCTCCTAGTTACATATTATTATTATTATTCACATTGTTCCTTAACTCCTAATTATATATTATTATTACTCACATTGTTTCTTAACTCCTAGTTACATATTATTATTATTATTCACATTGTTCCTTAACTCCTAGTTACATATTATTATTATTCACATTGTTCCTTAACTCCTAGTTACATATTATTATTATTCACATTGTTCCTTAGCTCCTAGTTACATATTATTATTATTATTCACATTGTTCCTTAACTCCTAATTATATATTATTATTACTCACATTGTTCCTTAACTCCTAGTTACATATTATTATTATTCACATTGTTCCTTAACTCCTAGTTACATATTATTATTATTCACATTGTTCCTTAACTCCTAGTTACATATTATTATTATTCACATTGTTCCTTAACTCCTAGTTACATATTATTATTATTCACATTGTTCCTTAACTCCTAGTTACATATTATTATTCACATTGTTCCTTAACTCCAAGTTACATATTATTATTATTCACATTGTTCCTTAACTCCTAGTTATATATTATTATTCACATTGTTCCTTAACTCCAAGTTACATATTATTATTCACATTGTTCCTTAACTCCAAGTTACATATTATTATTATTCACATTGTTCCTTAACTCCTAGTTACATATTATTATTATTCACATTGTTCCTTAACTCCTAGTTACATATTATTATTATTCACATTGTTCCTTAACTCCTAGTTGCATATTATTATTATTCACATTGTTCCTTAACTCCTAGTTATATATTATTATTCACATTGTTCCTTAACTCCTAGTTATATATTATTGTTCACATTGTTCCTTAACTCCTAGTTATATATTACAACTGAAACTGAACTCAGTGTTTACTGAATTTCATCGTTATGTTTCTAGAGATTTTGCAAAGTCTTTTGATTATTGACATTTAAGAACTTCTACTTATGATGTTAAGTTTGTTTTTGTTGAGTTTCCTTGCAAAGCTATCTGGGTCAGCCATCCTTAACTTTGAAGTGATAGATTATATAGAATACAGCTAATCAATACCACTCACTGACATTTATTGAACTATATTTTTCAAATGAAAAGTAGGATTGACTGTAACATCATAGTTCCCCATTTACGAACATGTACAGTGACGGGGATCGAACCCATGACGCGCAGATTGCCAGTCGAGTTCTTTAGCTACCAAATCAAGCTATCATGATGCTAGCAAACACGTTCTTTCAAAAAAACATATAAAGACAAAAATAGAAAACACTATAAACAGAGTAATTTCGAAAGGTGAACCTTCCTTCAATCGTTGGTCCCTGATGAAAGGTACACCTCTCGAAAGCGCTCTGATTATAGGATTTTCTATTTTTATCATGAAACTTCTTGGTATTCTAGGTCTATTTTTTATGTAAAATTACGTGATCTTAACATCATTATAATTAAAACAATGGAAATATAGCTCACAAATTAAAGCCTATAATAAAAGCGACCTCTATAAAAGTAAAAGTGACAACGTCTCAAAAAGTACATGTGTCTGTGTTGTGTCTCAGATTTCAGGTGTTTAGTCTCTTACGTGCACGTAGAGATAGTTATTGTAGTGGGAAGTATATTGTTTATATTTGAGAAACTATTCACACATTTCTCGAAATGGATCCCGAAGTATTCCTCGACCTTGCAAACCAAGTTACTAAGCTGAAAATGTTTCCATATTTCGAGGCTGCCCACTGTGCGATAGTATGTATGCATGTAAAAGAAGACTTAGCATCTGGTGAGTGAAATTTTGAATACTTGCCACACTGGTAAAGCAGATTTTATTAAATTACTATCTCTGCTAGTACTACGTAAATACATTAAAATAATATTAGCTAGTAGGGATACCACTGCTAGTAATTTGAATAAGTAGTAAAATTGGTAAAAATAGCAATGAAAGTCTTGCACAAGTATAGGATTATGTGTGCGTGTAAAAGACATTTTGAAACACCGGTAGTTAGCCACTGGTGGACTTGTACCTGTATGCCATTTGCAAATTGCACATTTAAATTTAAAAGCATCGTATACTTTCATCATGTTACTTATGCAAAGTGAAATACACTATTTTTTGTGTGTAATTCTGTACATATCAAAAGTTAAAGAAGACAACAAATGCAAAAAAAAAATATTTAAAAAGTTATAACTTGTACTGCTGTAATGAATAATAATTGTTATTTTGAAATTCAAACATATATAATGTGGTTGGCATTTATTATATATACTTTTTTCCAAAGTTTTATTAATAGAGTAATGATTATGTGTATAGATAAGTTATTTATTTTAATGTACAAGGACTAAAATAATAGAGTTGACACCTAGTCACTGATGTACAGTAATTCATAGTAAATTCAGTTTAAATAATTCACATGTAATTTTTTAAACTGTTGAGCTGCTGTTTATATAACTAAGGCAGAATTACTAGTTTTAATTATTTTTGAACTTTGTAAGTATACACTGGCTAGATACCCAGCAACTGGAAGAGATATATACCATTCTTCTTCTTATTGTCATCATTAATGTTACTTTGGTTCATCAGGATTCAAAGTTTTGGACTTCTGGGTAATTAGCGTTTGAAACATAATTTTTGGTTTCCAAGTAAGTAGCCACTGTGTTGTAAATAATTACAACTTCTAGTCAAAGTAAAGCTACTATTATAGATCAAAACTAAAAAGTAGCCCAGCAGTGATAAATGAATGAAACTAATTTAATGCACAATTCTTACTTATGATGATTTAAATACATCAGTTGGGTACTTTTCACTTTAGTACTTTTGGTTACCATCTTCATAAGATCTCACTGACATAGCATGGTCAATTTAGAAGAGTTTGATTATTATCAGTTTACACACAAAAGTAATGATGGAAGATAATACTTGTAACAATAAACAAATTTATCACAAAAACTTTTAGTTCATAAGATAAAATTATATCAAACAACTTGATCAATACTGTTAATGAAATTAACATTAATAGAATATAAATTACTTAAAAAACATAAAACTAGTTGTTTATAGTGAAGATTTCTTTGACATGCACATGTGTGCAGAATTTCGTACAATGTTTCTTAACATCTAGTGACTAATAAAAACACTTTAAATGGCTCCAACAATGTCACTTTAGAGAAGTTTAATGCCAGTGATAAATTACCACAGTACATTAATGTTTAAATATAGTCAGATAACCGTCTCCTACACACAGAGTATGTGTGACAGTATTAGGTTCTCTAGACTACTGGAGATCATATTTGATATGTTTACCATTTTTGTAGGCATAGGGTGACCATGATAGATAAATTGATACATTAAAAAGAGTGACAAAATATCATATTATATGATATGGTACCTGTGGTGCCTGGCTCAAATTATTGAAGCAAGTACTTCAGGTAATGAAATTATCATATATATATTTAACAGATTTTAGTATTATCTCAGTTCAACTTAAAATATATATATAAGTATTCTGCCACAAAATTAAAGTTTCTAAGCATTGTTTCTTTTTCATTCCAAATGTTCTCAGTTTTACTATAACTAAATTAAAAGATGTGTGGAAAAACAAAATTATAAGAATTTATATTTTAACAAATTTAAATATCTTATATGAAAATATACAGTTGGTACATGTGTCATAATCATACCTTTCTGTTTAGGTAAAATCTGGAACAGCATGTAGTTAGGTGTTTTGTGTAAGTAATAATATAAAACAAAATACTAAATTAATAGAAATGGTTTTGAGTAGAAACACTGCTAATTTAATATAAACAATTATTTGGTCTTTGAAGACCTTCCTTGCAAACTTACGTTTAGAAAAATTGTTAAATCATCCTATATTTTAATATAAACAATCATTTGGTCTTTGAAGACCTTTCTTGCAAACTTACCTTTAGAAAAATTGTTAAACCATCCTATATTTTAATATAAACAATCATTTGGTCTTTGAAGACCTTCCTTGCAAACTTACCTTTAGAAAAATTGTTAAACCATCCTATATTTTAATATAAACAATCATTTGGTCTTTGAAGACCTTCCTTGCAAACTTACCTTTAGAAAAATTGTTAAACCATCCTATATTTTAATATAAACAATCATTTGGTCTTTGAAGACCTTCCTTGCAAACTTACCTTTAGAAAAATTGTTAAACCATCCTATATTTTCAGGAAATCATTTATAACCATCTTAAATGCCTATAAAAATGTGGCCTCCACTACTACTGCTGACAGCAACTTGTTCCATAAGTTAATTTCCCTGTGAAAAAATAATTACCATAATTAGAGACTAGCCTCTCTTTCAAACGTGTATTCTGTCATTACCTTCAGGATATAGTACAAAGAAATATGGACATAGCATTACCTTTTTTTAAACTGAGTTAAATGTTTATTTAAAATAATGTATTAATTTTAACAATTCTTACATATTTAATAAATTCTCTGGGGTGTTGCTTATACAGTATGTTTTAATTTTAACAATTCTTACATATTTAATAAATTCTCTGGGGTGTTGTTTATACACTATGTTTTAATTTTATGTATTCCTTTCCCATTATTTTATTATTAACCATTACAACTGTGGATAACTTAGTAAAGTGGTTACAAGTGTAATGATACTTGAGATTATTTTTCTGCAAATTGACTGTCTATTATTTTATCAATTTCTAGTTCTGTTGTTTATTTTGCAGGTTCAAAGTGTAGTGAGTTTAGTTACCAGAAATTCTGTGGTGAAGCACTGTATAGTCAGTGTTTAACAACAACTTAGTTACATCCAGAATGTCATTCAGCATTTCAGTGACGTGACCTTTATTACTTAAATATTATTTTAGACATAACAGCTACAAGTCCATCAAATATAATTTTTCTTTTTTTCTTTTTTTTTTTGTCAAAGAAGAAACTAAAAATTGTTTTGGTCAGGATAAGTTAGTGGTTAAGAAAAACAGTATTTGTCATAGTTGGCTGTTTTGCAAGGAATTCTGCCAGAGTAGCTTGAAACAGGAAAGTGTGGAGAATGTATACCCAGCTAACTATATATGAAGCATGTTGAGTTTAAACTTTGCCAAGTATTGTATGTGTGACAGTATTAGGTCCTCTAGACTACTGGAGATCATATTGTATCTTTGTCATTTCAATATCCAAGATCAGAATAAAACAATTTTAGATGTTCTTTCCTGTTGATAAACTTTTGTTTTGTTTTTGATTTAGTGAAGATAATCCAAATTTTGTGTTGTTGTATGTATAATTAAATTTTGAGCAAACAGTTACATGGTATATAACTTTTTATAGTAAAGTGTAACACAACTTAGTTTAAATTTATATTTCCAACTGTTGTTTGATAAATACATATAAAAGATTGGTTACAGTTGACTTTCTTTGTGTTGTAAGAGAAGGTTAATGGGTCAAGTGTTTCCTACAGCTCATAGAATGAGTTTTGTTTTTATAGTGTAAAAACTTTTAGCTTTGTTATCTTTGGGCCAATCTGAGATCAAGTTACAGTTTTTGATTACAGATATATAGTGAACATGCTGACACACACATATTTTGATTTACAAATTATCTTTATAAATATTGTCATAATTATAAAATAATAGTGTACAAATAATTATCAAATATTAGGATGATATTAATATTAAATGTTTTAAATTAAAGGTCTTAAAAATGAAGATTATTAGATTACGCTGTGTAACACGAATTTTGTTCCTGGATAGTATGTGTTATTTCTTAATTGCTTATGTTGTAAAAGTACATAAAAAGGCCATTATTCCCTTCAAACTTTGCTTTTGTGATAATGAAATTTAGAAATTAACCTATTTTCTATGTAAAAACAGGAAAATTTGCACATTTTCATTTGCATAAGGTCTGAATAAAACAACATATGAATCAAGATTTGCATGTATTTATACTAAAGTTGTACACAATTTTTAGAAGTGAGTAGATTTTTGAGATTTGAAACTGTAATGTAAATCACTTTCACGTATCAGCCCCCAAATATACTCTCCCATCATGTTTTTGTTATATGCTCACAGGTCACAAAAGCAAAGTTTGAAGAGAAAATAGGCCTATTCCATTTATTTTAGGCATAAGCAATTGGGAAATAACACTTTCTGCCCAGGAACAAGAAAAAGTAAAAATTTTGGTACATAGTGGTATCTGTGCTTTTCAATTCATGTATCATCCTCCCTTCCATTACCCTGCATTATTGACAGCTGACTGTATTACTGTATGGCTCCATTAGAGTGCACACTGCTGTCTATAAATTTAAAAGTTTTGAATGAGTAAAAATGTTAATAATTAGTTTTGGTAACAAAAATTGCCTGCTTATTAATTATTCACTGTATTCTGTGTTCCACCATGACTGACCCTAGGTTTTGTTCTGATGAGTATTTATTCACTTAGATATCTGAATGATAATATACGTATCTTATGGAATTTTAAATTGAGTAGAAAATTATGGAAGTAATGCCTACATTAATTCTTCTTATGTCATTTAAATGATTTTACTTCTAATTTGTCACAGTAAATACATTCAGGGCCAGAATAGCTGCAGGACAAGAATATTTTACATACCATAAGCCTTGAGCTGACTCTCACCTATATCCACATGGACTGTGTGGTGTTTGATGAAGTCTTCCTTTTGGTGGAAGGTGACACAACTTCCATGCACAGTAACTCTCCATTTATGGTCATGATAACTTCATTGTTTACCTTAGAATATCACTGAACAAACAATTTCAAATTTCTCTTCTACATTCAACTTGAGAGATTTGTTTGTTTTCTGTGATGGTGACTTCTACTTGTCCTTTGTTACTGATGAAGTTACACACACACATATGCTTATAGAGGCTTATCAAATGTTGGAGGCATTACAATTTTTGTTCAACATATCTTAAATTAACTTGTGCTTAGTAGGCCAGTGTTCTTTCTCCTCAGTTGTTTATGGCTAATTGAATGACAATTTTAGCCTGAACGTCTTCAACCTTTCAGAATCTTTCTTTTTGCTTATTTCTTTGAACATTTCCTGTTATTAACTCCATGAACCTAAGTCTTGGGTTGTCTGTTTTTCTTCCTTTGCTTGATATTAGGTTTTATTTTTTGAACATGCCTCATCACCCTCATGTTTTTTGTTTTGAGTTGCAACCTTTTTTTTCTTTCACTCCTTTACTGAAACATTAGTCTCTTGCATGTTTGTGGAGCAGAGTCCCTTGCCTTTTATTTCACTCTTTAGTTTACCCTTTTTGCAACTTTCATCATTTTTCTCACCATACTGCTATGTTATCTCTCTTCCTGCCATCTTTCCTTTTGTGGTTTTCATGTTTCACTTGAGATCAGTCCTCATGCAACCACCTATCATTTTCACCTTTTTCAACTTAGCCCTTTAATCACTATTCCTCAATTCCTACCATTTCCCTTCAAGCCTCTAGGCTTTCTTCATTCTCTTGCTATCTGGTGGCTGGTTTGTTTTTTTGTCAGTGAGTACCTGCCTGTCTCTCTTCACCAGCCATTGCTCTTGGATGGCTTTTTCATATTCTCTTCCATAGCTTCTTTCTCCTCTTCTTTTCACCTCTCTTACCATTTCTTTTTTTTTCTTCTTTCTGACCCTATTTGTCTTCAGCATCTCAAGTATGCAATATTCGATCTTTTGGCTGAACATCTCATGAAGAGGATGTACTCCCCTTCTTCAGGTATTTTCTTTCATATCTTCATGATCCTGTTGAAAATCAAGGAATAAAATCTGGTGATCATCCTGTTGTCTTCCAGTCAGTTTTGAGACATTTCACCTAGTCTGTCAATGGCAGAGGCTGATGTGTCAGATACGTTACCATACATCCCAATTTTCTTCATCTTCAGGTGTTTTTTATGTTTCTTCCATTTTCATGCTCTTTCCTTTTACATAAAATCAATATTTTACACATATTTATTCAAATATTCCAAATTATTTTTCATATCTGCATGATAATCTGGGCATTTGTTCAGCTAGGATTGGCCTTCTTATCATCACTTGTGAGCCATGGAATATCTGGTCACCAAGATTTGCACTTTTCATTATCATCCTGCATGAAAGGTTCTTTTGCTATTGAGGTTTCTTGTTTCCTTAGAGACCATCATCCTTTTTAGGTTCACACACACATGCACCTTGCACACCAGTGGATTCCTTCTCTAAATTCACTGTCCTCAGTTGTGAATCTCTCCTCTTCTTGAGGACTTGTACCATGCCAGTACTACTAAGAGGTTCCCCATCTCCTCTCCTGTTGGGACATATCTTTGAATGATAGCATAACTTGTGGTGTTTGGACACAGAACTACAGTTCACTCCACATTATTGTAATTGAACTTCTCATTGTTCCTCACACATGTTCCTGTTTTCTACTTCTTTCTAATATCTGTTACTCAGTAAACTCATTCCAGGAATCTTTGTTTGGTGGCATTGGACCTCCTTTTCTGGGCTCATTCCCATCAAATCTGTCTTGTTACTTGTTATATGCACGGAGTTGTGAACTGCTTCTTTGAGCCAGATTGAGCCCTATATGTGGAGTGGTTTCTCCACATCTAAGTCTTTTGTAAGGTTCACTTTTAGTTGGGCACTCCTATCATGGGCATCTTTGCCACTCCTTTCAACTCTGAGCTTCCCTGAGCTCTTATCCTTCATTTCTGACTGTTGATGCCATCAAATGGCCCTGTTCTGACCTTTTTGTATATTCCTCTCCTCTCTCAGGTCCTTTCTTTAATATGCAACACTTCCTGCAGAGTCCTTCTGGTGGCTCCTCTGTAATTAGCTCAGCTTTGATTTCCTCTGCTTCTTTACACAGCATCCAGACCATGTTCTTTAATCAAATGTCTTCACTCTAAAGCTTCAACTTTACATATCTCTCTTTTCATCAAGAGATATTGCCCTCCATCTTCATGTGTAGGATTTGTTTTGCCCATCACTTGTTAGACTGAACTCTTCAGTGGTGTAGTCTTCTTGTCACATTTATATTGCTTTGTCTCTTTGTCTCTCTATTAACAACAGTGGTGGTTCTTTTCTTGTTGGTCTTCCTGCTGCTCCTTGGTGTCTTATTGTGAACCACCTTTCTGTTTTGTTTTACTTTACTGCAATGTCAGTCTCCACCATTCCTAATTATCAGCAGCAGTGTACACTACATTTCATCTCAAATTGTATGCTACATTTCACCTCAAGTTCTACCACAGGAAGTTTCCTCCACATTCCTCTCCACTCTATTTCACATCTCTTTTTGTTGACCTCCTCAACCTACTCCCATACCTGACTGGGACCTTGATGTGGTTTTGCATCTTCTCAAGTGTGTCAATTTCATACTATTGTCATCTTGTTTTTTGCACCACTTTTCTTTCAAGACTTATTTCTTCCTACTTTTTATCTGTGGTCACTGTTCATGCTATTGATGCTTCTCAAACTCTTCCACTATCTTTATTTACAACTCTATCCACACTGATCTTTTTTTCTCAAACACTTCCACTACCCTTATTTACTCCTCTATCCACACTGATCTTTCATTTTCTCAAACATCTTCTACTACCTTTATTTATAACTCTATCCATACTTGATTTTTTCTTTTCAAACACTTCTATTTACCTTTATTTACTTACTCTATCTACATTTGATTTTTCTCTTTCAAACTTTCTACTTTATTTTATTTATAACTTATCTATTAATTGATTTTTCTTTCTAAACACTCTATTTACTTTTATTTATAACTTCTATCTATACTTGATTTTTTTTCTTTAAATACTTTCTACTACTTTATTTATAACTCTATCTATTAATTGATTTTTTCTTTCTAAACATCTTCTACTACCTTTATTTATTTCCTTTATTTTACATCTGATTTTTCTTTTTCTCAAATATCTTCTATTTACTCTTTTATAACTTATCTACATTTGATTTTTTTTTCAAATATTTCTATTTACCTTTATTTATTACTTTATTTTATATTTGATTTTTCTTTTCAAACATCTTCTACTTACCTTTATTTATTTCTATATTTACATTTGATTTTCTTTCAAACATTTACTACCTTATTTATTTACTTATTTACATTGATTTTTTTTTTTTAAACACTTCTTATAACTTATGATATCTCTATCTACATCTGATTTTTTTTCAAATACTTCTACTTACCTCTTATTTACTACTTTATTTACATTGATCTTTTTTTCTTTCAACTTTTTCACTATTTTATTTATTTCTATTTTCATATTGATTTTTTTTTTCTTAAATACATTCTACTACCTTTATTTACTTTTCTATTTACACTGATTTTTTTTCTCAAACACTTTACTACCTTTATTTATTTCCTTCTGTTTACACTGATTTTTTCTTTTCAAACTTCTTCTACTATTTTATTTATTTCTATTCTATTTATTGATTTTTTTTTCAAATACTTCTACTACTTTATTTATTTCTTTATTTTCTACATGATTTTTTTTTTAAACACTTCTATTTACTTTATTTTTCCTTTATCTACATCTGATTTTTTTTTTCAAATACTTCTACTACCTTTATTTATTACTCTATTTACACTGATTTTTCTTTTAAACTTCTTCTACTATTTTATTTATTTTATCTATTTTATACTGATTTTTTTTTCTCAAATACTTACTACTTTATACATTTCCTTTATCTATATCTGATTTTTCTTTTCAAAAATTTTTCTAATTATTTTATTTATTTCTTTATACATATTGATCTTTTTTTTAAATATCTTTACTTACTTTTATTTATATCTGATTTTTTTTCTAAATATCTTCTACTACTTTATTTATTTCTATTTACACTGATTTTTTTTTTTTTCAACATTTCTACTACTTTATATTTCCTTCTATTTTACACTGATTTTTTTTTCAAATACTTATTACTTTATTTATCTTCTATTTTACATATTGATTTTTTTTTCTTTCAACACTTCTACTCACTTTATTTATTTCCTATCGGTATCTGATTTTTTCTTTTCTTCTAAACATCTTCTACTATTCTTATATATTTCTTTATTTACATTTGATTTTTCTTTTCTAAACATCTCTATCTACCCTTATTTATTTCCTTGTTCTACATTGATTTTTCTTTTCTTTAAATCTTTCTACTTTATTTTATTTATTTCTATTTACACTTGATCTTTTCTTTCTAAACTTCTTCTACTATTTTTTTTTATACTCTATTCTATACATCTGATTTTTTTTTCTTAAATATCTTCTACTACTTTATTTATTTCCTTTCTATTCTGATTTTGATTTTCTAAATACTTTATTTACCTTTATTTATTTCCTTCTATTTTGTATTGATTTTTCTTTCAAACATTTCTACTATCTCTATTTATTTTCTATTTTACATTTGATTTTTCTTTTCTAAATCTTCTACTACCTTTATTTATTTCCTATTACATTGATTTTTTTTTAAATAGTTCCACTTACCTTTATTTAATACTGTATCTATTAATTGATTTTTCTTTTCTTTAAATACTTCATTTACCTTTATTTATTTCCTTTCTATTCATTACTTGATTTTTTCTCTTTCTTTAAATACTTCTACTATTCTTATTTATTTCTTTCTATTCATACTGATTTTTCTTTTTAAAAACTTTCTATTTTACTTTATTTATTTCCCTATTTACACTGATTCTTTTTTTTTCAAATACTTCTACTACTTTATTTATTACTTTATTTATATCTGATTTTTTTTTCTTTAAACTTTTTTCTACTATTTTATTTATTTCTATTTTACATCTGATTTTTTTTTTTTCAAACACTTTACTACTTTATTTATTTCCTTTATTTACATCTGATTTTTTTTTCTAAATACTTTACTTACCTTTATTTATTTCCTTCTTCTGTAATTGATTTTTCTCTTTTCAAACATCTCTACTTATTCTCTATGCATTTCTATCTACATCTGATTGATTTTCTAAATACTTCTACTTACCTTTATTTATTTCTATCTATTACACTGATTTTTTTTTCTTTAAATAGTTCTATTTACCTTTTGATAATATTGTATCTACATTGATTTTTCTCTTTTCAAACACTTCTACTTACCTTTATTTATTTCCTTTTATCTATTAATTGATTTTTCTCTTTCAAATACTTCTACTACTCGATATTTCTATCTATCACTTTGATCTTTTTCTCTTTCAACATTCTCTACTTATCTCTTATTATTTCTTGTTTTACACTTGATTTTTTTTCTAAACACTCTTCTACTTACTTTATTTATTTACTTATCTACATCTGATTTTTTTTTCAAACATCTTCTACTTATTTTATTACTTTCTATTTATATCTGATTTTCTTTAAACACTTCTACTACCTTTATTTACTATTTATTTACACTGATTTTTTCTTTAAACTTTTCTACTATTTTGATTATTTCTATTTACATTTGATTTTTTTTTCAACACTTCTATTTACTCTGATTTATTTTCTTGTTTTACACTTGATTTTTTCTCTTTCTAAACTTTTTTTACTTATTTTATTTATTTCCTTTATTTACATCTGATTTTTTTTTAAATACTTCTATTTACTTTATGCATTTCCTTTATTTATACTTGATTTTTTTTCTTAAATATCTTCTACTTACTTTATTTATTTCTTTCTATTCTACATTTGATTTTTTTTTCTAAATATCTCTATTTTACCTTTATTTATTTACTTTATTTTACACTTGATTTTTCTCTCTTTCAAACTTTTTCCATTTATTTTATTTACTTCTATTTTACATCTTGATTTTTTTTTCAAACATCTTCTACTATCATTTATTTATTTCTATTTACATCTGATTTTTCCTTTTCTTTAAACTTCTTCTACTATTTTATTATTTCCTTTATTTTACATCTGATTTTTTTTCTTCTAAACATCTTTACTACTTTTCTATTCTACATCTGATTTTTTTTCAAACATCTCTTACTACCTTTATTTATTTCTTCTATTTTACATCTGATTTTTTTTTTAAACATTCTACTACCTTTATTTATTTCCATTTCTATTCTACATCTGATTTTTTCTTTAAATACTTATTTACCTTTATTTATTTCTTCTATCTACATCGGATTTTTCTTTCTAAACATCTTCTACTACCTTTATTTATTTCTTCTATCTGTAATTGATTTTTCTTTTCTAAACATCTACTATTATTCTTATTTATTTCTATTTTATATTTGATTTTCTTTTTCTAAATACTTCTACTACCTTTATTTATTTCTTGTTCTACATCTTGATCTTTTCTTTCTAAACTTTTTCTACTTATTTTATTTATTTATTTTATTTACATCTTTGATTTTTCTTTTAAACATTCTTACTATTTATTTATTTCTATTTACATCTGATTTTTTTTTTTCAAATATTCTTCTACTTCATTTACATTATTTCTTTCTACACTGATCTGATTTTTTTTCAAATACTTCTACTTACCTTTATTTACTACTTATCTACATTGATTTTTCTCTTTTCTAAACTTCTTCCTTATCTTATATTTATTTTATATTTACATCTGATTTTTTTTTCAAACACTTCTCTACTACTTTATTTATTTCCTCTATCTACATTGATTTTTCTTTCTTCTTAAATACTTTATTTACCTTTATTTATTTTCTATCTACATCGGATTTTTTTTTCTAAATACTTCTATACTTACCTTTATTTATTACTTATCTATTACTTGATTTTTTCTCTTTCTAAACTTCTTCTACTATTTTATTTATAACTTATCTTACACTTGATTTTTCCTTTCTAAATACTTCTACTACCTTTATTTATAACTCTATCTATTACATTGATTTTTCCTTTTTCAAACTTCTTCTATTTATTTTATTTACTTTCTATTTACTATATCTGATTTTTTTTTCAAATACTTCTACTTTACTTGATGCATTTCCTCTATTTACATCTGATTTTTTTTTTTTAAATATCTTCTACTACTTTATTTATTTCTATTTACATCTGATTTTTTTTCTAAATATCTTCTATTTACCTTTATTTATTACTTCTATTTACATCTGATTTTTCTTTTTTCAAACTTCTTAATTTATTTTATTTCTCTTTCTATTTACACTTGATTTTTTTTTCTAAATACTTCTACTACTTTATTTCCTCTATCTACACTTGATTTTTTCTTTTTTTAAATCTTTTTCTACTATTTTATTTATTTCTATTCTACATCTGATTTTCTTTTTAAATATCTTTTACTTCATTTCCTCTATTTACATACTGATTTTTTTTTTTCAAAATACTTTCTACTACCTTTATATTTCTATTTACATCTGATTTTTTTTTTAAACATCTTCTACTACCTTTATTTATTTCCTTCTATTCTAGAATTGATTTTTTCTTTTCTAAACATTTTTACTATTCTTATTTATTTCCTTTATTTACATCTGATTTTTCTCTTTCAAATATCTTTACTACCTTTATTTATTTCATTTCTGTCTATACTTGATTTTTCTTTTAAACTTTTTTACTATTTTATTTTATTTATTCTATTTACACTGATTTTTTTTTTCAACAACACATTTATTTACTTTATTTACTTCCTCTATTTACATCTGATTTTTCTTTCAAACACTTCTATTTACCTTTATTTATTACTTTATTTACACTGATTTTTCTTTTTAAACTTTTTCCACTATTTTATTTACTTCTATTTACATCTGATTTTTTTTTTCTAAACACTTCTACTACTTTATTTACTTTCTATTTACATGATTGATTTTTCAAATACTTTATTACCTTTATTTATTTCCTTCTATTCTGTATCTGATTTTTTTCTTTCAAACATTCTTCTATTCTTATTTATTTTCTATTTTACATTGATTTTTCTTTTCTTTAAATACTCTATTTACTTTATTTATTTCTATCTATTATTATTGATTTTTTTTTTTCAAATAGTTCTATTTACTTTATTTACATTGTATCTATATTGATTTTTTTCTTTCAAACACTTTCTATTTACCTTTATTTATTTCCTATTCATTAATTGATTTTTTCTTTTCTTTAAACATCTTCTATTTATTCTATTTATTTCCTTTTCTATTACTGATTTTTCTTTCTTTTAAATACTCTTCTACTTACTTTTGATGACATTTCTTTTACATTTGATTTTTTTTTTTTTCTTAAACATCTTCTATTTTACTTTATTTATTACTTTATTTTATATTGATTTTTCTTTTTCTTTTTTCTTTACTTTATTTTATTTATTTTATTTTACATTTGATTTTTTTTTTTTAAATATCTTCTATTTATTTATTTATTTCCTTTATTTATATTGATTTTTTTTTTAAATACTTTATTTACCTTTATTTACTCTTTATTTGTATTTGATTTTTTCTTTTCAAATACTCTTCTACTATATTCTATGCATTTCCTTTATTTACACTGATTTTTTTCTAAATATCTTCTACTACCTTTATTTACTTTATCTATTATTTTTTTTTTTTTCAAATAGTTCTACTACTTTATTTATTACTTGTATCTATTAATTGATTTTTTCTCTTTCAAATATCTCTCTACTACTTTATTTATTTCTATCTATTACACTGATTTTTCCTTCTCAAACACTTCCACTATCTTATATTTACTCCTCTATCTACACTGATCTTTCTCTTCTCAAACACTTCCACTACCCTTATTTACTCCTCTATCTACACTGATCTTTCTCTTCTCAAACACTTCCACTACCCTTATTTACTACTCTATCTACACTGATCTTTCTCTTCTCAAACACTTCCACTATCTTTATTTACTCCTCTGTCCACACTCATCTTCCACTACCCTTATTTACTCCTCTATCCTTGTCTTTCTGTATGTGGAGGTATTATCAAGTCACAGTTTGCACAGAATTCTTCATGTGAGATTCTTGTCTTTCTGTGTGCTGGAGGTATTATCAAGTCACAGTTTGCACAGAATTCTTCATGTGAGATTCTTGTCTTTCTGTGTGCGGAGGTATTATCAAGTCACAGTTTGCACAGAATTCTTCATGTGAGATTCTTGTCTTTCTGTGTGGAGGTATTATCAAGTCACAGTTTGCACAGAATTCTTCATGTGAGATTCTTGTCTTTCTGTGTGCGGAGGTATTATCAAGTCACAGTTTGCACAGAATTCTTCATGTGAGATTCTTGTCTTTCTGTATTTGGAGGTATTATCAAGTCACAGTTTGCACAGAATTCTTTATGTGAGATTCTTGTCTTTGTGTATGTGGAGGTATTATCAAGTCACAGTTTGCACAGAATTCTTCATGTGAGATTCTTGTTTTTCTGTGTGTGGAGGTATTATCAAGTCACAGTTTGCACAGAATTCTTCATGTGAGATTCTTGTCTTTGTGTATGTGGAGGTATTATCAAGTCACAGTTTGCACAGAATTCTTCATTGAGATTCTTGTCTTTCTGTATGTGGAGCTAATCTAGGCACAGGGACCCTTCACATGAGATTCTTGTCTTTGTGTATGTGGAGGTATTATGAAGTCACAGTTTGCACAGAATTCTTCATTGAGATTCTTATCTTTCTGTATGTGGAGCTCATCTAGGCACAGAATTCTTCATTGAGATTCTTGTCTTTCTGTATGTGGAGCTCATCTAGGCACAGGGACCCTTCACGTGAGATTCTTGTCTTTGTGTATGTGGAGGTATTATCAAGTCACAGTTTGCACAGAATTCTTCATGTGAGATTCTTGTCTTTCTGTGTGTGGAGGTATTATCAAGTCACAGTTTGCACAGAATTCTTCATGTGAGATTCTTGTCTTTCTGTGTGTGGAGGTATTATCAAGTCACAGTTTGCACAGAATTCTTCATGTGAGATTCTTGTCTTTCTGTGTGCAGAGGTATTATCAAGTCACAGTTTGCACAGAATTCTTCATGTGAGATTCTTGTCTTTCTGTGTGCGGAGGTATTATCAAGTCACAGTTTGCACAGAATTCTTCATGTGAGATTCTTGTCTTTCTGTGTGCGGAGGTATTATCAAGTCACAGTTTGCACAGAATTCTTCATGTGAGATTCTTGTCTTTCTGTGTGCAGAGGTATTATCAAGTCACAGTTTGCACAGAATTCTTCATGTGAGATTCTTGTCTTTCTGTGTGCAGAGGTATTATCAAGTCACAGTTTGCACAGAATTCTTCATGTGAGATTCTTGTCTTTCTGTGTGCGGAGGTATTATCAAGTCACAGTTTGCACAGAATTCTTCATGTGAGATTCTTGTCTTCTGTGTGCAGAGGTATTATCAAGTCACAGTTTGCACAGAATTCTTCATGTGAGATTCTTGTCTTTCTGTGTGCAGAGGTATTATCAAGTCACAGTTTGCACAGAATTCTTCATGTGAGATTCTTGTTTTTCTGTGTGTGGAGGTATTATCAAGTCACAGTTTGCACAGAATTCTTCATGTGAGATTCTTGTCTTTCTGTGTGTGGAGGTATTATCAAGTCACAGTTTGCACAGAATTCTTCATTGAGATTCTTGTCTTTCTGTATGTGGAGCTCATCTAGGCACAGGGACCCTTCATTGAGATTCTTGTCTTTGTGTATGTGGAGGTATTATGAAGTCACAGTTTGCACAGAATTCTTCATTGAGATTCTTGTCTTTCTGTATGTGGAGCTCATCTAGGCACAGAATTCTTCATTGAGATTCTTGTCTTTCTGTATGTGGAGCTCATCTAGGCACAGGGACCCTTCATTGAGATTCTTGTCTTGTGTATGTGGAGGTATTATCAAGTCACAGTTTGCACAGAATTCTTCATGTGAGATTCTTGTCTTTCTGTGTGTGGAGGTATTATCAAGTCACAGTTTGCACAGAATTCTTCATGTGAGATTCTTGTCTTTCTGTGTGCAGAGGTATTATCAAGTCACAGTTTGCACAGAATTCTTCATGTGAGATTCTTGTCTTTCTGTGTGCTTGGAGGTATTATCAAGTCACAGTTTGCACAGAATTCTTCATGTGAGATTCTTGTCTTTCTGTGTGCTGGAGGTATTATCAAGTCACAGTTTGCACAGAATTCTTCATGTGAGATTCTTGTCTTTCTGTGTGCAGAGGTATTATCAAGTCACAGTTTGCACAGAATTCTTCATGTGAGATTCTTGTCTTTCTGTGTGCAGAGGTATTATCAAGTCACAGTTTGCACAGAATTCTTCATGTGAGATTCTTGTCTTTCTGTGTGCGGAGGTATTATCAAGTCACAGTTTGCACAGAATTCTTCATGTGAGATTCTTGTCTTTCTGTATGTGGAGGTATTATCAAGTCACAGTTTGCACAGAATTCTTCATGTGAGATTCTTGTTTTTCTGTGTGTGGAGGTATTATCAAGTCACAGTTTGCACAGAATTCTTCATTGAGATTCTTGTCTTTGTGTATGTGGAGGTATTATCAAGTCACAGTTTGCACAGAATTCTTCATTGAGATTCTTGTCTTTGTGTATGTGGAGGTATTATCAAGTCACAGTTTGCACAGAATTCTTCATTGAGATTCTTGTCTTTCTGTATGTGGAGCTCATCTAGGCACAGGACCCTTCACGTGAGATTCTTGTCTTGTGTATGTGGAGGTATTATGAAGTCACAGTTTGCACAGAATTCTTCATTGAGATTCTTGTCTTTCTGTATGTGGAGCTCATCTAGGCACAGAATTCTTCATTGAGATTCTTGTCTTTCTGTATGTGGAGCTCATCTAGGCACAGGGACCCTTCACGTGAGATTCTTGTCTTGTGTATGTGGAGGTATTATCAAGTCACAGTTTGCACAGAATTCTTCATGTGAGATTCTTGTCTCTTCTGTGTGTGGAGGTATTATCAAGTCACAGTTTGCACAGAATTCTTCATGTGAGATTCTTGTCTTTCTGTGTGTGGAGGTATTATCAAGTCACAGTTTGCACAGAATTCTTCATGTGAGATTCTTGTCTCTTCTGTGTGTGGAGGTATTATCAAGTCACAGTTTGCACAGAATTCTTCATGTGAGATTCTTCTCTTCTGTGTGCAGAGGTATTATCAAGTCACAGTTTGCACAGAATTCTTCATGTGAGATTCTTGTCTTTCTGTGTGCGGAGGTATTATCAAGTCACAGTTTGCACAGAATTCTTCATGTGAGATTCTTGTCTTTCTGTGTGCGGAGGTATTATCAAGTCACAGTTTGCACAGAATTCTTCATGTGAGATTCTTGTCTTTCTGTGTGCAGAGGTATTATCAAGTCACAGTTTGCACAGAATTCTTCATGTGAGATTCTTGTCTTTCTGTGTGCAGAGGTATTATCAAGTCACAGTTTGCACAGAATTCTTCATGTGAGATTCTTGTCTTTCTGTGTATGGAGGTATTATCAAGTCACAGTTTGCACAGAATTCTTCATGTGAGATTCTTGTCTCTTCTGTATGTGGAGGTATTATCAAGTCACAGTTTGCACAGAATTCTTCATGTGAGATTCTTGTTTTCTGTGTGTGGAGGTATTATCAAGTCACAGTTTGCACAGAATTCTTCATTGAGATTCTTGTCTTGTGTATGTGGAGGTATTATCAAGTCACAGTTTGCACAGAATTCTTCATTGAGATTCTTGTCTTTGTGTATGTGGAGGTATTATCAAGTCACAGTTTGCACAGAATTCTTCATTGAGATTCTTGTCTTTCTGTATGTGGAGCTCATCTAGGCACAGGGACCCTTCACGTGAGATTCTTGTCTTTGTGTATGTGGAGGTATTATGAAGTCACAGTTTGCACAGAATTCTTCATTGAGATTCTTGTCTTTCTGTATGTGGAGCTCATCTAGGCACAGAATTCTTCATTGAGATTCTTGTCTTTCTGTATGTGGAGCTCATCTAGGCACAGGGACCCTTCACGTGAGATTCTTGTCTTTGTGTATGTGGAGGTATTATCAAGTCACAGTTTGCACAGAATTCTTCATGTGAGATTCTTGTCTTTCTGTGTGTGGAGGTATTATCAAGTCACAGTTTGCACAGAATTCTTCATGTGAGATTCTTGTCTTTCTGTGTGTGGAGGTATTATCAAGTCACAGTTTGCACAGAATTCTTCATGTGAGATTCTTGTCTTTCTGTGTGCAGAGGTATTATCAAGTCACAGTTTGCACAGAATTCTTCATGTGAGATTCTTGTCTTTCTGTGTGCGGAGGTATTATCAAGTCACAGTTTGCACAGAATTCTTCATGTGAGATTCTTGTCTCTTCTGTGTGCAGAGGTATTATCAAGTCACAGTTTGCACAGAATTCTTCATGTGAGATTCTTGTCTCTTCTGTGTGCAGAGGTATTATCAAGTCACAGTTTGCACAGAATTCTTCATGTGAGATTCTTGTCTTTCTGTGTGCGGAGGTATTATCAAGTCACAGTTTGCACAGAATTCTTCATGTGAGATTCTTGTCTTTCTGTGTGCGGAGGTATTATCAAGTCACAGTTTGCACAGAATTCTTCATGTGAGGTTCTTGTCTTTCTGTGTGTGGAGGTATTATCAAGTCACAGTTTGCACAGAATTCTTCATGTGAGATTCTTGTCTTTCTGTGTGCGGAGGTATTATCAAGTCACAGTTTGCACAGAATTCTTCATGTGAGATTCTTGTCTTTGTGTATGTGGAAGTATTATCAAGTCACAGTTTGCACAGAATTCTTCATGTGAGATTCTTGTTTTTCTGTGTGTGGAGGTATTATCAAGTCACAGTTTGCACAGAATTCTTCATGTGAGATTCTTGTCTTTGTGTATGTGGAGGTATTATCAAGTCACAGTTTGCACAGAATTCTTCATTGAGATTCTTGTCTTTGTGTATGTGGAGGTATTATCAAGTCACAGTTTGCACAGAATTCTTCATTGAGATTCTTGTCTTTCTGTATGTGGAGCTCATCTAGGCACAGGGACCCTTCACGTGAGATTCTTGTCTTTGTGTATGTGGAGGTATTATGAAGTCACAGTTTGCACAGAATTCTTCATTGAGATTCTTATCTTTCTGTATGTGGAGCTCATCTAGGCACAGAATTCTTCATTGAGATTCTTGTCTTTCTGTATGTGGAGCTCATCTAGGCACAGGGACCCTTCACGTGAGATTCTTGTCTTTGTGTATGTGGAGGTATTATCAAGTCACAGTTTGCACAGAATTCTTCATGTGAGATTCTTGTCTTTCTGTGTGTGGAGGTATTATCAAGTCACAGTTTGCACAGAATTCTTCATGTGAGATTCTTGTCTTTCTGTGTGTGGAGGTATTATCAAGTCACAGTTTGCACAGAATTCTTCACGTGAGATTCTTGTCTTTCTGTGTGTGAAGCTATCATCTTTCATGCTGATGTCTTCCTGATCTAAAAGTATATTTCTGGTATATAACCTTCAATTCATCTGGGCTTTGAACACCTTGAAATTTTGTTATTTTATCACAATGTACTTTTCTTTATATTTACCTGTAAATTTTCATCTCCCTTCAGTATTTTTTGTTGCTGTTGATCATTAGTTTCTTGGTAGATGCGAGGAAAAGAAAACTTGTGTCAATAATATTCTAACCTTTTCTTAAGTCATGTGAAAAATCATACATTTTAAAGTTTTATTGTGTAGGTTTGTTAGTAAACTGAGTCCTTTTATCAAAGTGTTACAAAGCTTTCAAGGTATCATGAATTTATTCTTGCTTAAGTCTTTCTCTTGGTATTTGTTGTTAGGATTATGAAATATTATTTAGTCATAAATATGAAGCAAAAACGTAATGTTGAATACTTAAAAAGTAAAATAATGTGTAGCAAAGCAAATCTTCAATTTTTGTCACCTTTAGTGCTTCGTATGAATTACAGTGATTAGTGCTTTAATCCGTTGATTACATTACTGTGTGTGCCTACAACTGCCAGAGGTATACCATACCTGATACAGTTAGTTAGCACTCAGTTGGATAAGTATGAACTTTAACAATCATGATTTGTGTTCACACGAGTCCAAAATGAAAAGTTCTATTTATTGCCACTAATGTTTCTACTAGCATGATTAATGTTTATACTAGGATGATTAATGTTTATACTAGCATGATTAATGTTTATACTAGCATGATTAATGTTTATACCAACATGATTAATGTTTATAGTTGCATTATTAATGTTTATACCAGCATGATTAATGTCTATACAAGCATGATTAATGGTTACACTTGTATGATTAATGTTTATACTAGCATGATTAATGTTTATACTAATCAGTGATGTCGAGAAACCCACTTGTTGAGAAATTTATATGCAAAAATGGCTCGTTTGGGTTGAGAAAATATTTTACATAGAAGAGCGAACAACGTTTCGACCTTCTTCGGTCATCGTCAGGTTCAGTTACCTCTTTCTTTGTGAACCTGACGATGACCGAAGAAGGTCGAAACGTTGTTCGCTCTTCTATGTAAAATATTTTCTCAACCCAAACAAACCGTTTTTGCATATAAATGTTTATACTAGCATGATTAATGTTTATACTTGCATGATTAATGTTATAGGGAAACAAAAGATATTCTGTAAGATATTTTTTATCACTCTGCAACACTATGGTGTCATCTACGATTAGGATTCTTTACCTCTTAATATCAGTATGTAAGGTTTTATAGTTTTATTACAGATTCATGTTATGAGTAAAAACTTAAGTTTTATGATTGATTTAAAATGTATTCTGTATATAATTTTTACAGTAATAAAGATTACTTTCATTTATTTTGCAGGATCTCACATGTTTTCTAGGAAGCATCCTTTGGCTTGCTGGCTGTCTTGTATGTTGTCTGTTTTTGCAGGTACAATTCTTTGTAACTTTCTTTTGGGAGAACCAGCAATTTCTGTATTCAAAAACCCCAGTTCTCTTCTTCTTGCAACAGGAGTTTGGTAGGTGTTCTTTGTATATATATCACAATAACAAATAGCTTCTATTAAATTTTCATGTACCTCATTTTCTCAAGTTTGGTAGGGGTTCTTTGTATATGTATCACAATAACAAATACTTTTTATTAAATTTTCACGTACCTCATTTTCTCAAGTTTGGTAGGTGCTCTTTGTATAGGTATCACAATAACAAATATTGTTTATTACATTTTCATGTACCTCATTTTCTCAAGTTTGGTAGGTGCTCTTTGTATATGTATCACAATAACAAATATTGTTTATTAAATTTTCACGTACCTCATTTTCTCAAGTTTGGTAGGTGTTCTTTGTATATGTATCACAATAACAAATAGTTTTTATTAAATATCCATGTACCTCATTTCATTATGTCTTCAGTGTTATTTAAATGACCTACCAAAATATTATAAGGAACTGAAGGCAAATCAATGAATACACTATAGTTTAGTCAGGACTATTGTCCTGTTGTGGGGTTATTGCTCATTGTATGGTGTAGTGAATAAATGTGACAAATAACATGAACAACTGGTTGTTTTTCATGCAATGTTTTCACATAGAGTTTTTACACTGAAATATATACTGTGTGTCAACTCACATTTAAGTATTACATTTAAAAAAGTAGATTTTTCAGTGAAGATTTCATAAACACAGAAGAAGCGAAACTGATGCTGTTTATATAATTGATGCAAGAAATTAATGTGTGAGAAAGATGTATTATAAGAATATGCTTCATATTGTTAAGCTACTTTCTTTCCATGTCACTGGCCTTTAGACATCTGTCACCCAAGTTTATGGGGTTTTACACAAGTTGTATGATGTTGTCATGTGGTAAAAGTCCTCCACCAATAGGAGGGCAACACACTTCTGTGTGCACTAGCTCTCTCTATGCATTTTGCTGATGAATCTTCATTTTTTTTCCTTAGCACTGAGCACTACAGATATGTTTTCATTTCTTTCACTTACTGATATTTGTACTGTTAGCGAAACTTAGTTTTTGTTTTCTTTCTTTAAAATTAACTCGAAAATGAATGTGTTTTCCTTTTCTCTTGTGTAAATGAAGAATTTATTCATACAGGTTACATTTTTAGTGTGACTTTCTGATTGAAGAATATTTAATGGTTGCTCAGCAGGTTGTTGGATTCATTGTGAAAAGTAACCCTTCAGTACCTTCATGTGTCCTTTCCCTTAAGTTTGAGGGGAGACTAGGTACAATGACTTTAATTTGTTGCTCACTCCTACTGGTTTTGCCTTGGGAACATAACTTCCTAATTTCTGTTTCTATTCCTTTGATTATTTTATTATTTAATTATTCTTTATGTGAGACTTGCAAATGAAGGTTAAGGCTGATAGACAGTGTATTCCCACCACAATGTGGGTCCTACTTCTTCAGTCACCTCCAAAACCTAGGATACATTTTATATCCCACATTATAGCCTGTATCTTGGGGATCCATTCAGTTGGTGTAACATTTTTTATTTTTGTGTAGGCTTGTTTTTTTTTATAACAACTTATTATTATTAGTCATAGCTTTGGAATTGCTGTTTTTAATGCAATCCTTCTGTATTAATATTATATGTGTGTGTAAATCTTGTTCACTGAGGCCTTAAATTTTCTACAAATTACATGACTGGTGCTATAATGTAACACTACTTAGTTAAGGTAATGAGAAAAATACTGAAGCTTCGAGTAGCATGATCTCAACAATATTAGTAAAGCCTAGGCAACAGTGTAATTGCAAACACAATCTATTGAAAAGAAACTGTATTTATTAGTTATAAAATGAATCTTCATAAAGAAAATTGTTAACTAAAATATTATGTTTTAAAAGGTGACACTATTCCAAAACATCAGATCATAGGTTACTGATAAATTGGTTTTTGTTATGTATTTTTATTATTTTTAACCAGAAGTGGTTGTTATTGCAGTTAGCAAAATAAAGTAAAAAATGTGATTAAATTAGATTGAAAGACACTAAATGTATGAAATGTTATTAAATTATATTGAAAGACACTAGATGTAAGAAATGTTAAGTTATATTGAAAGACACTAGATGTATGAAATGTTAAGTTATATTGAAAGACACTAGATGTATGAAATGTTATTAAATTATATTGAAAGACACTAGATGTATGAAATAATAAAGAAAAGTGAAAATCTTAAGAGGAAGCTTGAGTATTTTTAAGATGTTTCACAACAAATGTTGTAACCTAAAAAGTAAATAAATGTTTTAGTTGAACTGAGATACTTGTTAGTTTCCTGCAGTTTTGGTGAATATTCCCACTGTAAATTAACTAAGATACTTGTTAGTTTCCTGCAGTTTTGGTAAATATTCCCACTGTAAATGAACTAAGATACTTGTTAGTTTCCTGCAGTTTTGGTGAATATTCCCACTGTAAATGAACTAAGATACTTGTTAGTTTCCTGCTGTTTTGGTGAATATTCCCACTGTAAATGAATTAAGATACTTGTTAGTTTTCTGCAGTTTTGGTGAATATTCCCATTGTAAATGAACTAAGATTCTTGTTATAGTTTCCTGCAGTTTGAGTAAATATTCTCATTGTAAATGAACTAAGATACTTGTTAGTTTCCTGCAGTTTGAGTGAATATTCTCATTGTAAATGAACTAAGATACTTGTTAGTTTCCTGCAGTTTTGGTGAATATTCCCACTGTAAAATGGAAATCAAATCATGGAATTGATGACATTACAAATAAAATAATAATATAATAATAGAAATACATGACAAACACTACAGTAATAAATAGAAATACATGACAAACACTACAATAATAAATAGAAATACATGACAAACACTAGAGTAATAAAACTGTACATTTTTATTAGTTTCTTTCTCTCTGAAGTTGATTTTTGATATAAATAATTTATAACTTGTTGAAACCTCAGTTTGAATGTGAAGAGAAGGATGGCAACCTTTCAAAATATAAATTTTATATATTTAAACATCCTGTTTAGCAGTAGTTTCAATAAAATTCTACAGAGAAAAATTTGATAAATCTGTGATGTTACTTTGTTCAGTACTGAATCATTTAGTGGTTATGAAAGATGAATAGTAAATATAGGAAAATAATGATATCCATTCTTGATGACGAGAAACCCACTTGAAATAAAAATGTATATTAAAACAGCTGGTATGGGTGTTAACACTTTTTGTGATAAAAGTTTTAATACCCACACCAGCTGTTCTGAGATGCAATGATATCCATTGCATGTTTACTACACTCTAACATAAAATTGTATGTCTCAGTGAAACATTTTTGAGTTTTATGGTGTTAATTTTATCATTTACTGAAAGTGTTACCAAATTTGTATTGTTAGTGAAGTTAACTTTTTTTACAAAACAGTATGCTTGAGCATATTATTCATCTTTATTTATAAGTAGTTAACAAACATAATATACTTAACAGTGAAGTTGTTAAGCTTATAATGCAGGTTTAAATGTTTATTCTCTCTTTCCTGTTAGGCCTATATGTAATAAAGATAGCAATATTAAGTTTCAGTTTTTGTATGTTTGTCAAGGTTGTAGGATAAAGTAATTCATTGCCACATTTAGGAATGTGATTTAAAAATTTATTACTTTTCAGGTACTTAATGTTCTACTTACCCCTTGACTTACCTTATAAGGTGTGCAAGTTCCTGCCAGTGAAATTGGTGTTAGCTGCAGTGAATGAGGTGTACAGGTGTAAAAAAGTCCATGATGGTGTAGCACATGCTTCCATGTTATACCCAACTGGATATCTGACCATGATTATTGCAGGCATAATTAAAGGTGGGTAGAAACTTAATTTTACCAAAAAATACTTAAAATTATCAAGTTTATGATTAGAAGTAAAATATTCTGAATAGGAAAATAAGTTGAATGATTTTGTTTCTTTTATTTTTTATTAAAAAATAACAAAAAACAAAGTAGAGACAGTTTATAGTCATGTAGTTTTGTTAAATATGCTATTTGTGGTTTTGTTTCTGGAATTTTTTCTGTGAATAGCTAATACCGAGACTCTTCAGGCTGTCTTAGATTTAATAGACTTAGTATTGGTTGAGTTGTTTATATTAATAAGTTGCCTGACCACAAGAGAACTGAATTAAGTGGTGATACATAATTTTTAATTAGTTGTATGTATGTTACAATACGTCAAAATTAGTGAAGTATTTTAACCTTATTTATTTATTAATATTAACATCAGTTAGTTCTTATTGGACAAATTTGGGTTTAAAGAGGCAATGAACCAGTTATTTTTTATTTATTATTCTCCAAACATTTCTGTGTACATTTTTATTTACCATTGCAACATGGTAACAAGCTCACGTGAAGGAGAAACAAAACTCAAAAAATTTTATAAAGTAACAAACAGTAAGAAAATATTTCAAGACGTTATTAACAATATCTCTAATGTACAACATAAACAAGGCATGGGTCATGATTTATTTCTTACATAAGCCACTGTTTTTAATGCAGTGTGATGGATAAGATATAATTTGTGTATAGTTAGGCTGTATGTGGAATATCCTGTTTGCTGTCTCAATCTTCAACAACTTTCAAACCTTAATGCAATGAAATGAGAATGAATTATAAATATCAAAGGTTAAAAATTGTCACGTGGATTGCACTGTGAAGCATATTTTATAACCTGAAATAAATTTTATTTATGATTTGTGAATATCTGTAATTGGTCTTGACATTTTTGTTTTATAGTTTTAATTTTCTAAACTGTACTAAACTAAATGTGATATTAGTATGTTAACATCTATGATTTTTACATAATAAACGTGATATTAGTATGTTAACATCTATGATTTTTACGTGCTAATTGTGATACTAGTATGTTAACGTCTATGATTTTTACATACTAAACGTGATATTAGTATGTTAACATCTATGATTTTTACATACTAAACGTGATATTAGTATGTTAACATCTATGATTTTTACATACTAAACGTGATATTAGTATGTTAACATCTATGATTTTTACATGCTAAACATGATATTAGTATGTTAACAACATAGATGTTTAATATTATCCTCATAGACATAATTTTCAGTGCATGTCACAAGGTTATTAAGTTACATTCATACTTTAATTAAACTTTTTTCTTTTCATGGTATACCAGTAAATATAGCATAAAAACTTAGCTTTTATTCCATATTTTAGTAATATATGATGTTCATGTTTTTAAAAAAGGTCTAGAAATTGTTAGTAGTTCTGATGCTATAGTATTTAAAACTAATAGAAAGTTGAGGTTTTTTCCTATCAAATGGCATATATTATATTACATTAGTTTATATATAGATAACTTTCAGTTTCTCTTCTGGTTCAGCTCTTGTTCCCTTAACAAATACATTGATGGTATTAACTGAATTTGTAATAGCTCTTGTTGTATCATTAAAAAGCTAGACAAATTGTGGTAGTTATAGGAAATTGTCTGATTTTTACATGTTATTATTCTGCATTCTTTGTTGCATTATTTAATTTGTTAAAAAAGTATTTAGTGCAGTCGTGCCAATAGTGTAAAATAATAGGGCTAAGTGTCATCAACAGTTGACAGTAAAAAAAAAACCCTGGTAAGTACTTTATATCTTGTGTTTCTTGTATATTCTTTATGTATTATTATTATTGTAAAAGTAACTAGAATGTACAAATGGGAGATTTTTATCTTTGATTATGTTAAGGTTAGAATAGGTGAAGTAAATAATAATAGTATATAATAATATCAGAGGATGGTTAAATAATGTTTTAAAAATGCTACATTAATTCTATAGATTAACTTCATCTAACTACTATAGGTTTACTTCATCTAAACACTGTTTATGAACTCATATGGAGCTTGTTTCTCTATACACCATTTTAACCAGAGATGTGCCATTAATACCCATATTCTCTTCTCTCTCACACTCTGAATTACGTGAAACTTGCATGAAATTATTAGTTTCAGCTTCAAAAAACATATATACTTTGGTGTAGTTTTTCTTTTAGTTTTTTTATACCATTAAATTACTAAAGTTTTATTGAGAAACATTTTTGAAAAACATTAAAAGTACTTCATCTTAAATTTTATATTTTATTGTAGTTCACAAAATGACATCTGTGCATATCCAGTCAGTTAATTTCATTTAATGTATTGTTTCTTTTGACACTGCTTTTCAATGCAGTAGTAATTGTTTCCAGCTCTAAATCATGAAAAAATACCACAGAAACAATTTTTTTTTATTTAACCTAATGTTTCAAATTATCATCAGGTCAGTCTGGCTAAAAATATTTTTGGTCAATACAAATTTACCTCTAATAAATATAGTTTATTTTCTATAAATAAGCAGTTTTTTTTAATTCCACTGTTTGACACTTAATATATATTTGAGTCATGAGAATGTCCTGCTGTCATCCACTGTACTTGCTAAGTAGTATAACACTTAACTGATGTCATATCATAAACAAAATTTGTATAGCTTTCAAACAAATAAAATAAAAATAAGTAGACCTGTAGTTTGTTCTTGAGTCTCATAACTTCACGTTAGGTTTTCTTGTTCCTCATAGCAGGAGTTAGTTAGGCCTTGTCAGTTTCTCAAAACCTTAAGCTACTTTTCATACAACTTAATTTACTGTACATTGATGTAAATAGTTTTTAATTTAGTCTATCCAGTGGTATGTGAACTTTGACTGTAGCCAGTCTCATAACTGAGCTTCATCAGTAGTTGTTGAAATAATGTGATGCAAGGTCCAACAAGGGTAAACTTTAATAATGATACCAGTGAAAGAGAAAGAAAAACCATATGAGAAAGAAAACGTGGATAATTATAGTATCAGGGGCTAATAATTTCTTAGAAAATATAAACTAATTATTTTTCAATGACAGAGACAGTGAATTTTTAAGTGTGTTGTTTACAGACTACAAAGATATATAGAACTGTAAGTTAGATACTTTTTCATTTTTTCTTGCACATTACATTATGTGAGTATAAGAAAATATCAATTCTGAAATGTTAGTGAATTAAGAACTGTTGGTGTAGGTTTTTAATTGTTATTTTTACTTAAATTTTGAAACTTTATATGCAGGTTTGCACTGGACATCTGAAAGGTCTCACTGGTTTTAATAATAGCAAAATATAATGTAGCATAATTTAGAAGTATTACATGAGACATTATATTTCTTAACTAAATTATAAACTCATTTAGTTCTCAACTAGACAGCATTAATAATTCTATTTAGATTTTGTCTTTTAATCTTGCATTGTATTATATGAGAAGAGGTTATTTAATTAATGTTCATATTAATGCTTAATATTAACTCTTTAACACACTTTCCTTAGCATCAATTTACTGTTTTCTCTGTAATTGCTGTTTGTTTGTTTCAATTTATATGATTGTGTATATTGTTTATGTCCAGCTAATTTCATGTGAAATAAAACTTCATGAGTAATGATAAGTTTCTTTTTGTATAAGTTAGAGCAAAACATAAACTATTTTATTACTCTTTGCACTGCTATTAGGAAATGGAGAAGCTATCTTGATATTACTGGAAAGGCTGTTCAGAGGGTATGGACTCCATCTGCTGTTGAATGTATGCAACCAAGCTTGTGAGTTTTCTTCTTATATAATTAATTAGAGATTTATTATTTTATATTATCCCTATTTTGTTGTAACAAAGTCTTTTCTTCTTCATTCTTCCCATTTCTGGTTTTTTTATCCTTCAGCATTTACATCAAAGTATGAAATAATTATTAAAATAAAATGTGTTTCTTGTCAAACAGTAATTGTTTTAATGTATTTAAAAAAACAACTAAAATGGTGGAAAATTTAATATTTTATGTACAAAAACTTTTCAGTTCTAAGGTGTATACAATTTAATCTTTAACCCTAAAATGTACACAATAGTTTTAGCCCCAAGATGTATACAATTTTCTTTTTTAGTCCTAAGATGTATACAGTTTTCTTTTTTAGTCCTAAGATGTATACAATTTTCTTTCTTAGTCCTAAGATTTATACAATTTTATTTTTTTAGTCTTAAGATGTATACAGTTTTCTTTTTTTAGTCCTAAGATGTATACAATTTTCTTTCTTAGTCCTAAGATTTATACAATTTTATTTTTTTAGTCTTAAGATGTATACAATTTTCTTTTTTAGTCCTAAGATGTATACAATTTTCTTTTTTTAGTCCTAAGATGTATACAGTTTTTTTTAGTCTTAAGATGTATACAGTTTATTTTTAGTCTTAAGATGTATACAATTTTCTTTTTTAGTCCTAAGATGTATACAGTTTTTTTTTTTAGTCTTAAGATGTATACAATTTTCTTTTTTAGTCCTAAGATGTATACAGTTTCTTTTTTTTAGTCTTAAGATGTATGGAATTTTCTGTTTTAGCCCTAAGATTATACAGTTTTCATTTTTTTATTTCTAAGATGTATACAATTTTTTTAGCCTTAAGATGTATACATTTTTTAGTCCTAAGATATATATACAGCTTTCTTTTTAACCTTACGATGTATACATTTTTTTAGTCCTAAGATATATATACAGCTTTCTTTTGAACCTTACGATGTATACAATTTTGATTTTAGTCCTACCAAAGCTTGTGCAGCTGCATCCATCATTTTTGTGGTGAATAAGAAAACAAACCTGATTTCTGCACCTTCTTCTCTTGTTTACCTTGGAATTGCCATCTTTTTGTTTATTTTAAACTGTCTTCTATTCTTCTGGGCATTCACGATCCTTTTCTACCTTTTGAAAACCTCTTCTGTGCTGTCTTCATGGCGGTATATGTGATGCTCTTGGTCATGCAGTTCCTGCTGTTAAAGGAGAGCATATACCTATAAAAGTTGATTCTACCAAAAATGGGAAGACTGAATCTGGGAGAAAGAAGGATTAAAGAGTTGAAACTAGTCACGTGTGACTAAGGTAATGACCAAAGCTAAGCTTTTTTTAAAAACTTAACAGATTTAATACTTTTCTTAAACATTTTAAAGTAAATTCCTTTGGCATTTTTGACTTTTTAAATACATTGTTTACATTTGTTTGTTTTTTATATTTGAAAATTTGCATACATTTTCTTATGTACTTACAGTAACAGCATGTTTTCATATTACTGTTAAACATGTTTAAACACCTACTGCACGTGTTATTAGTATAATGTTTATAATCAATACCTTTCACACAGTTCATAGCTGTGAAATATTTGGAATTACTGTAACTAGTTAGAGTAATATCCAATATTGTTATGCCTCTAATTTATCAAACCTTTTTAGCAGTGCTCCAATTGTTTAGGGTAATACAGGGTTCTCGTTAACCCAAACTCTTGGGTCTCTTATGCAAACCAGATTCAAAGAACACAAAAAGTCACCTTCACACGTTTTCAAATACTGCAAATCAAATAAACACAACATAACCATAGAAAACACCCAAATACTAAATGAAGAAACAAATATAAACAAATGCAAAATTAAAGAAGCCTTACTTATACAACAACTCCAAATAAACCAATACAAAGGAACATCTTTATACCTATATTACTAAATATAATCAAACATCTAAGCACACCTCCTACATTCCTACACTCAGTTACACAACCCTCTTCAAACATGTGGTCAGCTATCAGTCAGTCCTATTAGTCCTAAGATATATATATATACAGCTTTCTTTTTGAACCTTACGATGTATACAATTTTGTTTTTTAGTCCTACCAAAGCTTGTGCAGCTGCATCCATCATTTTTGTGGTGAATAAGAAAACAAACCTGATTTATGCACCTTCTTCTCTTGTTTACCTTGGAATTGCCATCTTTTTTGTTTATTTTAAACAAACTATTTTTTTTAATTTTTTTCTTTCTTTGTGAACCTGACAATGACCGAAGAAGGTCGAAACGTTGTTTGCTCCTCAACATAAAAATTTTCTCAACCCAAACCAGCTGTTTTTACATATATATTTTTCATGACATTTAATGTAAATTACTAATTATAATGTTATCATTACTCAGGCAAAGCATGATTTACATAGCTTTCAATTTTGCTTAATTATAGAGCCACCAAAATTGAACATCAGACTCCACTCCCACACCCTCTCTTTCAGGATTTGTTAATAATTCTCTCTTACGTTTAGTAGTATATTACTTATAACTGATAGAAAGCCAAGGTTTTCATTTATCAAATAATATATTATATTGTTTTCTCCAAAGAGAATTGTAACTTTCTCTTTCAGTACAAGTTTCATTCCATGGGAAGCATATCGACTAGCTTCGATGAATTTGTAAAGGGTTTTGTTGCAAAGTTAGAAAACTAGAAAAATTATGATAGTTATGGACTGTTGTTTTCTTTTTGCATGTTATTATTTGATGTTTTTTGCTACGTTAGTTAATTAAATAGAAATTGTTGAGTGCAGTACTATCATTATTATAAAAAAGAATGTCCAGGTAAGTACTTTGTTTCTTATATGTATTCATTATTTTAAAAGTAAGTGAAATATAAAAAAGAGAAAACTTTTAGGTCAGGTAAAGTAAAATACATAATAATAATAAACAATAATTTTTATAAAGTACATGTGCAAGTATTGTGTGTTATGTAATTCAATACCATATTGTGAGCTGCATACTCACCAGGTTAGGTTATACACAATTTTTAACTGAAATATTTTACATGTCAGAAGAACAAGGAAAAATTTCAATTTTTGAGTGACAAATTCATTAAAATAAAAGCACACTTTTGAAAGTAATTATTTATTTATTATTTGGAATAAAAAATTCCCCTTTTAATAGCTTAAACATGTGTTTTATCTTTAAATTGATACAGTGGCTCTAGTAACTTTAACAAAAATTGACCAAATTTATTCTCTTCACTCCCCTTGACCTTCTTGTAAGTAATAAGTTTGTTACAATATTTTGTCATTATATGATAACATTTCATTGTTACATCCTTTTAATGTTTTCAAAACGAGACCCGCGAAACTTAAGTGCTTTCTGAAGATTAGTCAACTATTTGAAATGTGCTCATCTTTTGGGTCTTGATTTAAAAGTTTTACAACTTTTGTAGGTGATCCTGTGTGCTGCCTATTTAATCATCGTTACATCCTGTTACCCATAGTTCCTACAGATATTTTGTTCTGTACATAACCTTTTTGTTTGAACTAATATCATGCCTGAAGAAGACTAACCAGTACTCTGTTTATCCCTAGCAGTATGTATTAACTGTTTATATTATGCTTACAAATTCTTGTGTCTTATATAGATACAAGACATTCAGTAGTTAGGAAGTATCAGATTTTACTATGTTATGAAACTGTTTGTTATATGATAACAGACAAAACATTCAGTGGTTAAGAAGTATCAGGTTTTATATTTTATGAAGCTGTTTATTGTATGATAACAGACGAAACATTCAGTGGTTAGAAAGTATCAGGTTTTATATTTGATTTTGAATAAAGTGTTCCAAGGTCACTTCATACTACACTCTGTATTTATTTTGTTAACAAACTAGTATTGAAAATTTTTTATTAAAACTTGTAGAAGGTTGAAAGTTTGAGATCAATTTGCATTACAGATTGTTCACTCTTAATTTTCTAATGTACAAACCTTTCAAATCTATTGCATGAATGTTCAAGAAAGTTTCAATTGCCACCTTATCCATATGAATATAAAAGAACATTTCATTACATTTAATGATTGGTGTTAAATGAATAACTTGTTGTATAACAATAACTTATGTAATGTTTTCATTGTTATGATTATGAGTAGACTTAAAATTTATTGTTTTTTTCATTTATTTAGATTACTAAGACATGGCTAGTCTGTTGTGACATGTGTTTCAACTGTCCTTATTTTAATTTTCTACCAAATTAAAAAAAAGAAAACTGTCTTAAAGAAAATGGAGTAGTAAGTATTGATGTTTTGCACTCACTCAAGATGGTTGGTTGGTTTGTTTATGATTAGCTTTAATTAAATGTACATGTTCAGTATTGTATTGTTAACCAACTGATCTATTTATTTATAGTCTCAAGACATCGTATGCAAATTTTATTATTTAAATGTAAGAGCACTGTTTTGTTTTATAAGATCTGTGATGCCAAAAGTAAAGTGCTATCTAATGATGCATACATCACTTTTAGGTTAAAAATATGTCAATTTTATTCTGGGAGTTAAATCAAAGAAATGTTATGACACTTGTGGTTTTTGTTGCACACAGAAGTTATTAGCAGATTAAGTGTTTGAAAGTAGACATGTTAAGCTTAAATATTAACATTATCTTATGTGTATGTAGTGTTTTAAATTCTCATGTACTCATCACAATAAACTTGTGAGAAGATAATATAACATCAATACTACACATCTATTGTTCTTAATTGTTCAGTGGACAAGCTTTTATAGACAATGTAATCATTTCTTTCACCACTGAAATTAAAATTTGGGAAAGAAAAAAATCTATTTTGACTACTTATGGGTGATGGAATTTCCCTGAAACCAGTTTACTTCTATAATAATTGTGCCATCAAATAGTATTGGGATCCATGTTTTTTTTCAACAAAATTCATGTTTGGAAGATGAAATAAAAACTGAAGAATTCATTCTAACACAGTAAAATAAAGAAAAAACTGAAAAAAGGTTAACTAAAAATCCTTTTTGATTACTGTGATCTGTAAATTGTAAGATTTTTGGTGCTTTGTGCTCAAAAGTATTTTTGAGTATAATGGTTGTTGCATCAGTGTAAGTTATTGTCTTAATATATGTGTGTTAATATAAGAAACATCATGTTGAGTTTTAAAACATGATTCTTGGCATCTTCTCATTCAAATTAGCAACTAATAATGAAACACAGAATGTATATTTACTCATTACTGTCATAGTGAACAGCAGAAAGAGTTTTTATTTTGACATTTCATGATGATGAGAAACTCACTTGAAGTAAAAATGTGTTCTTAAGATGGCTGGTATGGGTATTAAAACTTTAATTAAAATAACATACAGTACAACGTTTAAACCTTCTTAGGTAATCTTCAGATTAAAGTTCTGTACTTTATCTTAATATCCATACCGGCAGTCTTGAGAATATATTATTTTGATATTTGCTTCTTCAGCCAGATGATATTTCTTTTAAAAGATATTCTTTATGAGTTTATTACAATGGATAAGAATCATTGTAAATTTCTGGTTGTTTTTATGACTTTAATCTCAGTTATTTTAAACACAAAAAGTACTGTTTAAAACCTCACTTGCAAATCAGTTCAGTTGGCCCCATGGATTTATCTGATTAGAAAAGTTTGAATCAATGCATTACTGCAAAATATTCTTCATACTTTAAGCTGTAGATTTGTTATAAGAGTGACATTCAGTCTCTCAGCATGAATAGTGGATGGTAGGGTGCTACTAACTGGCTACCTTCCCTCTAGTCACTAGTTCAAAATTAGGGATGACAGCCAGTCAGCCTTAAATACAAATACATCTGAGTGTAAACCAAAAAAATAGTGACAATATTCTGTTTTGCTAACTGAAGTAAATTTGTTCTTGAAAACAGAGGTTTAAAATAAGAAATATTAGTGTACTTCTATGAAGCTTGTATGTAAATTTAATATTTTGTTCAATATGAAAAGTACTGTATTAGTCAGTATTGTTAGAAATTGTTCCTGATTTATATTTATAATAAATTTTAATTTATTATTAACTTGTGAAAAGGGAAATTTACCACAACCTTTATCAAACTCAAATTTTGAGAGACAGGGTTTTTAAAGTAAAAAACACGGAATTTTTATTAAATGTATGTTTTTTACAATGTAGGGAATGTTTTCAGTATTTTATTTCATTCTGGTACTGTACTTTTACAGGAACCTGTGTCTCATGTGTGTAATTGCTCATTAAAAGAATTTATTATTATCTCCTGTGTGTTGTTCTTCAGAGCGTAGAGTTCTCTACAACATGTTAAGGAGAAATGTCTTAACATATTGGGTGTTTTAATAAAGCAGTCTTGCACAGTAGATATTTATTGTTTTAATAAAGCAGTCTTGCAAAGTAGATATTTATTGTTTTAATAAAGCAGTCTTGCACAGTAGATATTTATTCCATAATTTCTGTACAAAATCTCTTATTTAAATGAAAATTTCAGTTACTTTTTCCATGCAACTATTACATAGTGTTATATGTAACATTGGTAATGAACACAAAATCCACAGTGTTATATGTAACATTGGTAATGAACACAAAAATCCACAAAGTGTTATATGTAACATTGGTAGTGAACACAAAATCCACAAAGTGTTATATGTAACATTGGTAGTGAACACAAAAATCCACAAAATGTTATATGTAACATTGGTAATGAACACAAAAATCCACAAAGTGTTATATGTAACATTGGTAATGAACACAAAAATCCACAAAGTGTTATATGTAACATTGGTAATGAACACAAAAATCCACAAAGTGTTATATGTAACATTGGTAGTGAACACAAAAATCCACAAAGTGTTATATGTAACATTGGTAGTGAACACAAAAATCCACAAAGTGTTATATGTAACATTGGTAATGAACACAAAAATCCACAAAGTGTTATATGTAACATTGGTAATGAACACAAAAATCCACTACTGATAATCTGTCTAATGAACTATGTTGAAAATGGAGATGTGGAAAAGTTCTGTTTTACCATCTTGTTTACAAAAATACTTTTAACTGTACTTGTATAAAACACAAAATAAATACAAGGTTTTAATGCAAACAATTAAAAAGAAAAAACCTTAAGATAAATACACACTTCCACATACTTATTAGAAGTTAGTTAAAAGATTTTAAAAGAAATTGGAAAATATTTCTCAACTCTTTAGCAGGAGATTGCTGATTATTTTGTGAGGAAAAAAATTTTATTCTCACAAGTTTAAGAACCCAATATTTTTATTTAATTACTTGAGTGACCTGCATTCAATAAGTTACCATGAAAATACTTGGTTGTCAAGGATCTAAACAATAACAGGAACTATGAAAATACTTGGTTGTCAAGGATCTAAACAATAACAGGAACTATGAAAATACTTGGTTGTCAAGGATCTAAACAATAACAGAACTATGGAAATACTTGGTTGTCAAGGATCTAAACAATAACAGAACTATGGAAATACTTGGTTGTGAAGGATCTAAACAATGACAGGAACTATGAAAATACTTGGTTGTAAAGGATCTAAACAATAACAGGAACTATGAAAATACTTGGTTGTCAAGGATCTAAACAATAACAGAACTATGGAAATACTTGGTTGTCAAGGATCTAAACAATAACAGAACTATGGAAATACTTGGTTGTGAAGGATCTAAACAATGACAGGAACTATGAAAATACTTGGTTGTAAAGGATCTAAACAATAACAGAACTATGGAAATACTTGGTTGTCAAGGATCTAAACAATAACAGAACTATGGAAATACTTGGTTGTCAAGGATCTAAACATTAACAGGAACTATGAAAATACTTGATTGTCAAGGGTCTGAACAGAAACTGTAGCTCTAAACAATCAGTAGTGAAAGAACAACACGAGATAATCCATTTTCAAGTTTTAAAAGGACTAATTATATTAAAGTTTAGTTTTCTCTAAATTATTTGGCTGGCTATTAAAAATATATAGAGAATGATACTTACTAGTTATTAAACAGTTTGGAATTAGAATAACATATTGTATATCATTAAATACAGTTCCAAACGTGATGATATATAGTAATTTTTTGTGTTTTAAGTTTTTCTGAAGAAGGAAACAAAATGATAATATGTAACATAATTCATTTAAGATCTAAAGAGATCATTTGACAGTTTGAACTGTTCAGACATTCAAGACATTTTGAAAGTATTATGCCCATTATTGACAAATGAAGTGTTTTTTAAGCACATGTAATTTTGATTGGGAAAAAACTGACTTTTCGACTTAAAATTATAAAGTAAAAAAAGAACTTGACTACAGAAAAGAATGTAGGAGCTTATATTATTTACCAGAATAAACTCTTGAAGGCAAGATTATTATATTCTCATGTGATTTATTTACTTTTGGAAAAATAAAGGTTTCTAATACTTTAACAAAACAAAAAGTAGTGAAACAAATTAACATAAAGTTAATAACATATTGCTATGTTTCTGATAAAAATTGCATCATTAAGTATAAACAGTATTAGTGCAGTACGTGAAGTTACTCATAAAAAAAACCATTTTGAAGATTAAAAACAAACACCTAGGTCTCTGGGTGGAAGAAAACACTTCTCTGTAAAAAGCAGCAGAAAGGTCTCTGGAAAACAAGATTGTCCTACAGTTTCCACAGCAATAAAACAGTCTCTTGAAAAAAAATAACCCTACAATTTCCATAGCAACAAAAGGGCTAAAAAATCACTGGATAGTTTCCACAGCAGGAGAAAGGTCTCTTTAAAAAAAATCCAGCCTATAGTTTCCACAACAGGAGAAAGGACTCTCAAAAAAAACAAAAAAGTCACCCTACAGTTTCTAGAACAACAGAAAGGTCTCTTGAAAAGAAAATTCACTGTACAATTTCCATCTCACTAATGGTGGGAAAATCACATATAGCCAATTGTGTAGCTTTGCATTTAACAGCAAACATTTAAAATATTTTGTTACAAAAATTCATGAAGAACAGCTGCTTTACCAATCATATATGAAAAAAAAAAAAATTTCATCCCTACTTGTATTATGTGGTTCATCTCACACCGTAGTTCATCTCATACTATAGTTCATCTCGCACCGTAGTTCATTTCATAATGTAGTTCATCTCATACCGTAGTTCATCTCACACCGTAGTTCATTTCATAATGTAGTTCATCTCATACTATAGTCACTGCTTTGAGTAACAATTACTTCATAGAATTTTCAGATCTTACAGCTTGTTATACAACATTTGTCTCTATCTCCCTCAAAACTTAAAATATTTTACTTTTTGTATAATATCCATTTATAAAATGTGATGTACAGGTAGAAGATTAATGATGTATTTACTACTGCAAATTAATAATTTCTTTAAGAAATACACCAAACAATGAGAGTACCATTCATTTATTTACCATTACTTATTACAATTCTATTACTTCTTTAAGAAATACACCAAACAATGAGAGTACCATTCATTTATTTACCATTACTTATTACAATTCTATTACTTCTTTAAGAAATACACCAAACAATGAGAGTACCATTCATTTATTTACCATTACTTATTACAATTCTATTACTTCTTTAAGAAATACACCAAACAATGAGAGTACCATTCATTTATTTACCATTACTTATTACAATTCTATTACTTCTTTAAGAAATACACCAAAAGTGCCCCCTCTTTACATAAATGGTAACTACAAATGTATAATTCAGGAACTACAAAGGTATAAACTTGTATTTACAGCATTAATATATTATCTTGTACTTCTGTAAATGGATAAACAACAAAATCGTCTTTTTTTCTAAAACTACCCACTGAATACCATCCCCCAAAATGTCTTAACCCAGTGGTTAAACTCTCACTCAACAGGAAATTATTTTAACCCAATAATGTCAAATTTAGTATGGTTAATTGGCTTAATTATGTTGTGTTTCTCCTGGGGAAGATGTGTTAACTTGTCCTCATTTCGTTTGACCATTTCTGAAATGGGGAGGCCATTTTATCTCATTTCAGCAATTTAACATTGATAGTTCAGAAGGTAAAAATAAACTCATTTCACAATCTGATTACCTCAACGAAACATCAGCAGCTAAATATTCAGTGAAAACTGACACAGCTGTGCACGTACGTCTATTTGATGACATTATTTCAGTGGTTAAAAACTGCTATGTTCCACCACTAGTACATAGCCATATAACCAAAACATCTGGTAAACAACACAACAGCTATAAAAGAAGAAATAATTGCTTAGGCAAGATAAAATTGCCTCCCCATTTCAGAAATGGTCAAACAACTTCAGAAAGAGTTGAACTAGTTTCCTCCAGTTAAGGGGTTAAGGCATGACAGTTTTGAAGTCCCAACAGAATATCTTCAGAGGTATCTAAACATCATAATTATAAATCTGGTCAAAAACAAAATAAAACATTCTACATAATGTATCTATTCCATCATAACTTTGTTGTGTACAATAAGTCTTTTACTTGTGTAAATCAAATAGCCCTCCATGTTAGCTTTAAGTTATAAAGTAATGCAACCTTACTATACTACATTTTCCATAAAAACTATAAACTACTGATACATGAGGGCTGTACTGTATTTGTTATATAAACTCAGAATAGAGTCAAGAGAAATATTCAGTGTAATCTACAGATTTCCTAACCCAGTTAAAGAACATTACCAAACCAGCATCAGATGTTTAGTCTTAAGTTGCTATGGTAATTTCAGGAGTTTATGTAAATGGTCACATTCTAAATAAAATAATTACTACAACTTCCGTGATGGAAATAACACCCACGAATTTAGAACTTCACATTGAAATCTCATGGAACACATAAAAAGTTCATATTTTTTCATTAGATCCAAAATGGAACAATGATAAATTTGTTTCTAGGTATGTATACAAATACATCTTCCTATTGAAAAACAGAATCCTTTTATTGTTTTTGTTTTCTTACAGACAAGGATAATTTCACTTTATATTTAAATATGTAGGTACAAATTTTGAATCCATTAATTTATCAGCATTTAGGAGCACATATACTGTTGTGCTGGAAACATAAAACTTACAGAAGTCATGCAAAAATGAAAACCACATTTGAAGTTTAAACCTGTCAATCACCTTAGGTGTTATATGTATACATAACATTGAACACTTATCAGTCACCTTGGATTTAATGTATACATAACATTGAACACTTATCAGTCACCTTGGATTTAATGTACACATAACATTGAACACTTAGTCACCTTGGATTTAATGTACACATAACATTCAACACTTATCAGTCACCTTGGATTTAATGTATACATAACATTGAACACTTAGTCACCTTGGATTTAATGTACACATAACATTCAACACTTATCAGTCACCTTGGATTTAATGTATACATAACATTGAACACTTAGTCACCTTGGATTTAATGTACACATAACATTCAACACTTATCAGTCACCTTGGGAGTAATGTATACATAACATTGAACACTTAGTCACCTTGGATTTAATGTACACATAACATTCAACACTTATCAGTCACCTTGGATTTAATGTATACATAACATCCAAAATTTGTCAGTCACCTTGGGTGTAATGTATACATAACATCCAAAATTTGTCAGTCACCTTAGGTTTAATGTATACATAACATCCAAAATTTGTCAGTCACCTTGGGTGTAATGTATACATAACATCCAAGATTTGTCAGTCACCTTGGGTGTAATGTATACATAACATCCAAAATTTGTCAGTCACCTTGGGTGTAATGTATACATAATATCCAAAATTTGTCAGTCACCTTAGGTTTAATGTATACATAACATCCAAAATTTGTCAGTCACCTTGGGTGTAATGTATACATAACATCCAAAATTTGTCAGTCACCTTAGGTTTAATGTATACATAACATTCAACACTTATCAGTCACCTTGGATTTAATGTATACATAACATTGAACACTTATCAGTCACCTTGGATTTAATGTATACATAACATCCAAGATTTGTCAGTCACCTTAGGTTTAATGTATACATAACATCCAATACTTGTCAGTTACACTGAGTTTAATGTACACATAATAACCAGAACTTGTCAGTCACCTTGGATTTAATGTATACATAACATCCAAATATAATGTACATAAATGCTAAGAATATAAAAGACCAAAGTTTTCAAACTATAACATATTCACAGGCTACTTAAGATGTTTTGTAATATTAAATAAACCCCAACTTGCCCGTGCATGTAACTGTAACAGTGTAATCAATGTTAAAGATAACAGTCATTAAGTTACCAAAGTTTACCCTAAATTGTATTAAAAAATTAATAAGAGCCTTAATGAAGATAAGTAAAACAGAAACAAATAAAACATTGATTTCATAATTCTAACAGAAGCAGTTTTAAGTAAATGCTCAAATCTCTGAATTAAACCATTCTCCCAAATTAATTTAAAGTGTGAATTTTTGTTTCATAAATCTCTAAATTTGCAAACACTTAAAAGTATATTACTTCAGCTTAATGCACAATTATACCCAAGAAAAAAACTAAAACACAGACTATAAAACCAAGTTGCACGTTGACACACACTTTTTTTTCTGTGTAACAAACACAGCCTAAAACCAAACTTTCAGTATACGATACACAACTATTAACTACTACACAAAATAAAATGCAACTGTGTATTCCGACTGATACTGGCTAAAATAGCACAAACCTAGAACTATTCCAGTTTGTATTATAAACACTCATCTTCCCAACTTTTAATAAATGTTCTAATTATTTATGTATTATTAAAATTACTGTTATTTACTAAACTTTCAATACGAGGTGTACTAAAATAATTAAAATATTCCCAAAACAAAATATAACAATGTACTTCAATTAACAAGGCCCAAGTAACTTAAGTTTAACAGATGCTTCATATTACTTATAACAATTGTGCATCCTTTAAATATGTCACTAGTCATTACGTTAATTTAAAAAGGGCACTGTGATGATTGGCAGGTTCCAAGATTGTACTGTTATATCATTAAACATACCTATGCACTTATCCCACAATACATGTATCACTCCCAAAATCTGAGCAGCAAAATTTGGATTTCAAGAAACTCCTTTACAAATTATTCACATTAAAATCCATTTAATACATCAAAATTGTGTGAATATATAATGGTAATAAATCTTAACCATTCTGTAAATAATTGACACATTGTGTCTTATGCATAATTTAAAACAAGACTGACATGTTGAATATTGATTCTACCTGGGTGTTTGTCTGGGTACAAATCATGAACAAACAAATCTAGGGAAGCTGCTTGTATGTTGAACTTATATCAGTACAATTTGGTATTACATTCGATAACACAGTTATCATTGGCAGTGAAAGAAATGAAAAGTGCACTATTGCACTTTGGTAATGCATAAATAAAATTAAAAATATTTTGTATCACCCTTCAGTGAATCCTTATGAAATGAGTATCAATTGTACACTATATCCAGGCACGTTCCTACTGAAAGTAAAGGTTTTCATTCCTGAGTTAATGTGTAATGTTCAGTAACATTTTAATTTGTTATAAAACATTGAACACAGTTAACAAACTTATCCATTTCCTCAATATTCCTTTCACTTTTACACCTTTAAAATATTATTGATACGAAAGTAAGTGCACAAATCAAAAATGCTACACAAGTTAGGAAGTACATGTAGCAAAAAGCTTAAGTTCAGTGGTTTGTTGTAATTCATAAAAATGAAATTCTGAAGTCTGAACTGAAAGTCACAACTGAAAAATGGGTTTTATTTTTCTTCAAAGTACTGTTTAGTGAAATAGCACTAATGGAGGACCTTCGTTGTTTGCTGACAAAAATTTTGACAGGTGCTTTATAATGGTTGTACAATTATCAGAGCACAGCAACTCCTGCCTCGCATCGGCTGGTCGGCATATGAGTACTCTCTGTCCATGAATTAGTCTCAGGGTCGTAAACCTCAACGGTGTTAAGAGTCACTGGAGCAGAAAATTCATCACTTGACGCCCCCCAATAACAAGAAGTCGCCCGTTTACTGAGAGGACCGGAGGCACCTGCCCGCTGTTTTGACCGAGGTGACTTCAGTCCATTTGTTCTAAAACAAAATATTTTTAGAGTGAAAGCTCTTATCATTAACAAACAGGAATTTTTTTATGTTGAGAAGCTTTGACTTTATTTTTTCTTAGTTATGATGAATTATACAAAACAGTAAGTCATTTGGTGACAATACCTGGAAAATATAAGTTATAGCTAGCACAAATCTTATCTTAGTTCCTGTATTCTATTCTGAGATAGCATGTCTAAATGTATGACACATACTATTCATAAAGTTATAAAACAATTTGTACATAGATATAATGAATACCAACTATTACAAGTGAAAACTTGTGTGCAAGTATGAGATGGCAATGCCAATTCCAGAAATAATTATCATTATTTTATCAAACCTTTTCAAAATTAGAAGATATAAATAAGGCACTTAATAAATACATAGTAGAAGGCTTGCACATAAGAAGTGTTATAGTTTTGAAATAAATGCCAAAATGTTCAAGTAAGGTTAACAACACACTTGTGACACATACAAAGTATACATATCAACAAACAGTCTGCAGCACACCATGGTGTCAGAACATGCTAGTGACACATACAAAGTATACATATCAACAAACAGTGTGCAGCACACCATGGTGTCAGAACATGCTAGTGACACATACAAAGTTCATATCAACATACAATCTGCAGCACACCATGGTATCAGAACATGCTAGTGACATACAAAGTTTACATATCAACAAACAGTGTGCAGCACACCATGGTGTCAGAACATGCTAGTGACACATACAAAGTTTACATATCAACAAACAGTCTGCAGCACACCATGGTATCAGAACATGCTAGTGACACATACAAGGTTTACATATCAACAAACAGTGTGCAGCACACCATGGTATCAGAACATGCTGGTGACACATACAAAGTTTACATATCAACAAACAGTCTGCAGCACACCATGCTATCAAGAACATGCTAGTGACACATACAAAGTATACATATCAACAAACAATCTGCAGCACACCATGCTATCAGAACATGCTAGTGACACATACAAAGTATACATATCAACAGTGTGCAGCACACCATGCTATCAGAACATGCTAGTGACACATACAAAGTATACATATCAACAGTGTGCAGTACAAGCATGGTATCAGAACATGCTAGTGACACATACAAAGTTATACATATCAACAAACAGTGTGCAGCACACCATGGTATCAGAACATGCTAGTGACACATACAAAGTTTACATATCAACAAACAGTGTGCAGCACACCATGGTATCAGAACATGCTAGTGACACATACAAAGTTTACATATCAACAAACAGTCTGCAGCACACTGTGGTATCAGAACATGCTAGTGACACATACAGTGTATATATATCAACAATTATAACTATTATGTTATAAAATAGAACAATAGTTCTTGTGATGTGACACAATCATGAGTTGTGTATTATGTGTGTTTGGTATTAGGTGATATTCTTACTAGTCAAAGGTTATAATAATGGATTTAATCCCCGTGAGAAGTTTCATTCATTTTTAAGTAACCTTAATAACCACTAGATGTCATACTTTAATGGCTGGAAGAATAATACTGTAACACATACAAATCAGTATGTTAATTTTTTTATATTTTTTTTAACTTGCAGTCTTTGGATTTTGTTCCTAGGTCTACCATTTCTCTAACTGCATATAAATCTTTATTGTACCATATTTGTGTGAGTTATGTAGAATTATTTAACCTTACAGTGCCTTATTTGTGTGATTTACGTAGATTTAGTTAACCCTAGAGTAAGTTATTTGTGTGAGTTATGTAGATTTAGCTTGTCTAAAGATGGTCCTAAGAACAGGATCAAACACTTTCAAATAAGACTGTAACCTGCTGTAAACCAAGTTATAAACATTCTAAGAATATATTGTTCCATAAGTTTAAAATGTTTTTGTACCTCTTCAATGGAATAGCTCCACTGTCCGTAGAGCTGCATGGGAGTTATTGGTTCCTCCCACAGTATATATCTGGTGGTGTAACACTGCAACTCCCACGTAGGCATCGAGTGCTGAGGGGAGCCAGACGATTCCACTCTCCAGTAACAGGATTGAAACTTTCAAGCAGGTCCAGTTCTGTACTCAAAGCACTTAGCCCACCAATTATGTAAATTAGTCCTGAAATGTAATTCAGACACTTATCACTAGAATAATATTCTTACAACTGATTTTGCAACACTCGCACACATAAGGCACAACCAAGACTGTGTGCTCACTGGCAGGATAAGACTGATTTAGGCCAAAAACAGATTATTTTAACTTATGAATGGTCATTTCTATATGTATATAAAAGAGAGAGAGATTTCTCAGGTTCAGGAAGTCACTTCACAATTCCCATGAATTAAATGATATTCTAAACTGTTGATTTTGATAGCATTTTACACTAGATGGCAGTTTGGTTAAACTTGTACCATGGTGGGTCTAGTCAAACGATTCACTAAATGCAATACACTTGAATGACAAATACACACACATACACACTTCTGTTCAGGAAAATATTTTTTTTAACTATTGAGTTTTTAACATTTGAAAAAAAAAAACTTATTTAAGTAGTTCACCACCATTAGAACTGGTTTTTTTATTGTTTGTCACCAATATATTTTATTAACTTATAAACATTGCCACCCAGGGAGAGTGTAAGAATATATTCTACACATACAACTAAACAAAACACTATCTAAACATACGAAAATAATTAATAAAATCTGGAGACAATGGACAATCTTCTATACAGCAAGAAACCAATGTTACAAGTTTATATCCTTTTAACAACTGGCTTGACTTATGATGTATGATAACTTTCAACAGTGTCTACTTGTTGGCGTTTCCACACTAAACTTGGTGTATATGTTAATATTCTTGTTATAAACAGAAATAACGACTAATAGGAAACATTCCAAGTTGGATAAAGAACACAACAGAAAAATACATTTATATGTACAACCCAAATTAATTTCCATTTTTATATTTTTGGTAATTTCCAGAATTCTGCAACATGGGCTTCAAAAGTTACAGAACCATATTTTCGTAAATACAAATTCCTTTTCTACCCTTCAGTGTTCATTAGGGCTCAAAATTAACTTATTTTGGCAGTTGGTTTTAAGAAGAATATAGCCATTTACTGAGAACACAACCTGCACACTGCAGTGATCAACAAACTTGGGAATTCATTAACAAGTTGCACCACTTCAGTTCTCTTATAACATTTATACCAGTGTGTGAAAGTACATTGAGTTACTAACCCAGCATATCACCATCTGTTTTTCATTCCATCATTATTCACAGCTACTGATGTTAGACCCCAATCAGGCTGTACCATCAGATACTTCATTCATCATTATTTACAACTACTGATGGTAGCCCCCAATCAGACTGTACCATCAGATACTTCATGACGTCGAGAAAACCCACTTGTAGAGAAAAATATATATGTAAAAATGGCTGGTATGGGAAGAGAAGACTTTATGTAGAGGAACAAACAATGTTTTGACCTTCTTCGGTCATTGTCAGGTTCACAAAGAAAAAAAGAGGTAACTGACTGATAACTGACCACATGTTTGAAGGCGGTTGTGTTACTGAGTGTAGGAATGTAGAGGGCATGCTTAGATGTTTGATTATATTTATTAATATAGGTACAATTATGTTCCTGTGTATTGGTTTATTTTGGGCTTGAGTTGTATAAGTAAGGCTTCTTTAATTTTGTGTTTATGTTTGTTTCTTTATTTAGTATTGGGGTGTTTTCTATGATTATGTTGTGTTTATTTGGTCAGCTATCGGTCAGTTACCTCTTTCTTTCTTTGTGAACCTGACAATGACCAAAGAAGGTCAAAACATTGTTCGTTCCTCTACATAAAGTTTTCTCTTCCCATACCAGCCATTTTTACATATATATTTTTCTCTACAAGTGGGTTTTCTTGTCATCACGGAATATTATTTCATCACAGCTATTGTACAAGAAGTGTAAGCCTTTGTGTTGTATTTGTTCTTATCTATGTAACCATTGTGTTTTGTGTATTTGTTCTTATCTATGTAACCATTATGTCAGAACTAACACATTACACCACTAGTAACAGTACAACGCTCATTCGTGAAAGAAACTAAGAAACTTAAACCAAAAAATTATCATCAGAAGAAATGACATCTTCATCAATGTAGAAAGTAACAATTAACCATAACTTTGAAGGTAAACTTGCAAAAATTTTAATACATTACACATACATTATCCAAAATTTAGAGAAAACTACTTAAAGCCATGTTGAACCACGAAATACAAAGACCTACATGACTTACAGAAACAAAAAATGAACCGAGACCATTAACTGGCATGCTGCATCAAACCAGAGATTTATGGACTTATACAACAAAACATAAACCAAATCAACACTAGGAATGACAGGGGCAGAGAGAACTGACAAACGAAAACTAGAAAACTAAGATGTAAACAACAGAAAAGACACCAACACGACAAACTGTTGACTAACCTCATAATTAACAGATCAGACTAACAATTAAACACAGACGAGATACATCTACTTAACAAAGGATTCAACTTCGCAATAGCACCTAGATACATTACAACCATAGAAATCAAAACATGTTTAGAAGACCTAGCCAGGAAACTTGTGATACTTGACAGAACACAAAACAACAAAATAACTACCAACAGAAAGAAGACAATTTTGACATTCAACAGCCAAACTTTGCAGAAAAAAATTAAAATATATATTTTCCAGAAACACCTAAAACAACATCTTAAATGATTTTTTCAAAGAATTGTCTCACAAAACCATCAACATAATTTCACAAAATAGAAAACTAAAAAACAACCTTACAAAAAGAGACATTAATTCCATTAAAAGTCTTTAAACAAGACAAAAACATAAAAATTCTAAAAGCAGATAAAGGAAACACTATAGTCATAATGAACACGAATGAATACATCCAAAAAATGAAGAAAATTCTATCAGACACAAACAAATTTAAACCAATACACACAAATCTAACAAAGACACATGAAATGCAACTAAACAAAATACTACTAAAATGAAAAAGCCAAAACAACTTCAAAACACTTTATTCCTACCTATGCAAAACTGACCCACGCAGACCAAAAATATACTGCATCCCCAAACCTCATAAACCAGATTCTCCACTACTGCCAATAATGTCCACATATGAATACTTTAATTACAATCTTGGCAAATACTTAGCATGGGCATTCTCCAAATATGTAACATCAGCCAGCACATTCATCAAAGACTCTTTTAATTTCAAGTCTAATCTTAATCAACTTAATCATAAAGCCTTAATGGCCAGTTTCAATGTTATCCCCTCTTTACAGAAGTCCCAACCTCTGAAGCCTGCAAGATAGCCTTAGAACTCTATATCTGAGTCCCTAACCCATAACAGACATTCCCAGCAACCAATTAACAACCCTCATAGAATTCACAATGATGAAGACAAACTTCATGTTCAACAACCACAACTATATACAAACAAATGGCCTAAGCATGGGCAATCCAGTATCACCAGTTCTAGCCAATATTTTTATGACACAAGTTGAAACACAAGCAATTAACAGCGGCATTACATCCACCACTATACTGGTATAGATATGTAGACAACACGATTGCGATTCACATTTACAGAACACACACTTAATTTTTCAATCACATTAACTCTATACATCCAAACATTAACTTCACATGTGAACAAGAAGAAATCAAATATCATTTCTTAACCTCAAAATTACAAGAACCGACACACAATTTAAAACAGAAATTCACCAAAAAATCACCCATACTTGACTACACATTCCTTGGAACTCAGCACATGAAACAAAACAAAAACTCAACATACTAAGAAACCAAATAAACACAGCCATAAACCTATACTCACCAGAGATAAAATTAACGATGAATTAGACAAAATAAAACAATACTTCATGAACATCAATAAGTTTCCTCCACAAACCGTAGAAAACATTATATGCACACACCTAGACAGAAAGCAAAATCAACTAACAAAAGTAAATATATCTCACCGATCAAAAAATCAAAACCATATACTGCTGCATACCATATATTCCGATATCAGCAGAAAAATAACCAACATTTGGCAAAAAATTAGTAACAAAATATGACATTCCAGTTAATACCAAATTTATTCAAAACCAGGTGCAAAACTGAGGTTCTATAGTATGTAAAAACTACACTGACAAACACCACACCAACATTATTTATAAAATACAATGTAGCAACTGCCACAACTTCTATATTGGAGAAACAAGTAGAAAAATGGAAACCAGATTCAAAGAACATAAAAAGTCACCTTCACACGTTTTCGAACACCGCAAGTCAAATAAACATAACATAACCATAGAAAACACTCAAATACTAAATAAAGAAACAAACATAAACAAATGCAAAATTAAAGAAGCCTTACTACATACAACAACTCAAGCCCAAAATAAACCAACACAAAGGAACACCTTTATACCTATATTAATAAATATAATTAAACATCTAAGCATGCCCACTACATTCCTACACTCAAATATACAACTGCCTTCACACATGTGGTCAGTAACCCTTTCTTTCTTTGTGAACTTGACCGAAGAATGTTAAAACGTTGTTTGATCCTCCACATAGAGTTTTCTCTACCCATACGAGCCATTTTTACATATATATGCCAGATACTTCATTCATCATTATTCACAACTACTGGTGGTAGCTCCCATTCATACAGTACCATCAGATACTTCATTCATCACTATTCACCACTACTGATGGTAGCCCCCAATTAGGCTGTACCATGAGATACTTCATTCACCACTACTGATGGTAGCCCCCAATTCGACTGTACCATAAGATACTTCATTCACCACTACTGATGGTAGCCTCCAATTAGGTTGTACCATCAGATACTTCATTCATCATTATTCACAACTACTGATGGTAGCCCCCAATCAGACTGTACCATCAGATACTTCATTCACCACTACTGATGGTAGCCCCAATTAGGCTAAAATATAAGATACTTCATTCACTACACTACTGATGGTGGCCCCAATCAGGCTGTACCATCAGATACTTCATTCATCATTATTTACAACTACTGCACCATCACATACTTTTATATGTATTCAGGTTGTACCATCAGATACCTCATTCACCATTATTTACAACTACTGATGGTAGCCCCCCATTAAGATTGTACCATCAGATACTTCATTCATCATTATTCACAACTACTGATGGTAGCCCCCAATCAGGCTGTACCATCAGATACTTCAGATATTCAGGCTGTACCTCTGAAAGCATGCAGTACACATGGAGTAAATCTAAATGGTTGCACCACATTCAGAACATTCTTTAAGTCTCCTCTTTATCCAGCAAATACATGCCAACAAACAGGTGGCTGGTCTGTGTATGTCTTCACCTACACTCACAGCCACAACCGTGAATGCTAACAACAAAGGGGCAGGATGCATTTCATCGATGACATAAATAAATGTGGCAATACAGCAATATGCTTTACTGGTATCACATGATTTACAATAAATGTGGCAATACAGCAATATGGCTTTACTACTGGTATCATCACGATTTACAATAAATGTGGCAATACAGCAATATGGCTTTACTGGTATCATCGATTTACATTTCTTCACAAAATTTATTGGCCTTCAGAACTTGCCTGCATGAGACAACACAAGTCATACAGAGATTCTCTTCATAGGCTACATAAGACAGCCCATAAGAAAAATACAAGTTGCAACCACAGGCACCTAAAGTCACCTTTAATAATATAACTAGTCACTTGACATGGATTATTACTTTCATCTAAAGTCACCTTTAATAATATAAGTAGTCTTTCGACATGGATTATTACTTCCATCTAAAGTCACCTTTAATAATATTAGTGAATCAATATGGATTACTACTTTCATTTAAAGTCACCTTTAATAATATTAGAGAATCGGTATGGATTATTACTTTCATTTAAAGTCATCTTTAATAATATTAGAGAATCAATATGGATTATTACTTTCATCTAAAGTCACCTTTAATAATATTAGAGAATCAATATGGATTATTACTTTCATCTAAAGTCACCTTTTAATATTAGTAGAATCAATATGGATTATTATCTTTCAATAATATTAGTGAATCGACATGGATTATTACTTCCATCTAAAGTCACCTTTAATAGTATAAGTAGTCAGTTGATATGGATTATTACTTCCATCTAATGTCACATTTAATAACACAAGTAGTCAGTTTATATGGATTATTATTTCCATCTTATGTCACCTTTAATAATTTTAGTAGTCAGTTGATATGGATTATTACTTCCATCTAATGTCACCTTTAATAATATAAGTAGTTAGTTGATATGGATTATTACTTCCATCTAAAGTCACCTTTAATAATATAAGTAGTCAGTTGATATGGATTATTACTTCCATCTAAAGTCACCTTTAATAAATATAAGTAGTCAGTTGATATGGATTATTACTTCCATCTAATGTCACCTTTAATAATATAAGTAGTCAGTTGATATGGATTATTACTTCCATCTAATGTCACCTTTAATAATATAAGTAGTCAGTTGATATGGATTATTACTTCCATCTAATGTCACCTTTAATAATATAAGTAGTCAGTTTATATGAATTATTACTTTAGTTATTTTTTATGTCAAAATACTACATCTATAGTTTCATACAAATTAGGATCTTAAATCACTACTAGTAACAAATTAGAATACAAAATAAGAACCTCATCATATCTTTTTATTTTACTGAGATATGGTTTATGTGCCAAATCAAATGTTGTTCCCTTCTTCACCTCCTATTTTTGAAAATAGTCCTTTAAATTCACTTTCTTCAATATATGACACATGAATAACCACTAATCAACAACTTAGAATGTTCCCAGAGTAATTTTCTCAGCCATTTCAATCTCTGAGAAAGCTACCATGTTCTTTTGATCCAAGATTTCAATGAGGTAGGTTATGTCTTTAGTTTGCTCAGAGTTTCATATTTTTTTTAAATATAAATGGATCTTAGTTACTGAGGTCAGTTAATTACAGTAGAATTCTGTGGTATCAGCGTAGTTATTTATGATTATTTGGTTAATGAATTGTGTATATTCAAACTAAGAAAAATTTTGTTTGATGTGCTGCATATGTGAAAGTTTAAAAGGCTAAACAACCTAAGTCAAGCAGTAAATAATTTCAAAGTGAGAAGACATAATTGTTTGGTTTACTTTTTGATTTACTGTTCTGTATTTTAAGAAAAATAAGTTTAATAATTTAGTTCTAAATAGTAATAATCAATATATATAATGTATAATAACTGAAATGTGACTGTGTATTACAAAATACTAGTCATTAAAACACAGCTGAGATAGGGAAGACTAAAGGTCAGTTTTGTATCACTGGATATGTGACATGACTGCATGTGCACGTCCTCAATACAAGTTATACAATGTAAGCTAGGCATAACTGTAAGGTTAAAGTTATAATAAATATACAATGTTATAAGACTTAAGCTACTTAGACTAAGCGTTTGTATTTTTATGTTATAATATGCAGTCATTCTAGCACAAGAAAAAAGCATAATTTATATTTACTTCTTAATTATTTATGATGGCTACAAGGCTGGTCAAATGACAGAGTATGGAACATAACAAAACAAAGTCTTACTGGAAACAAACATTTGAAATGTGTTTTACAGATTACACAAATATCATCTGAGATTTCTGGGACAAAGAATAGTTTTTAATCATCACATTAAATCACACAGACTATTTTCACAGATATATATCTGGTAAAAATATTTCATTAAAATATCTGATTCTTTCTATTCAAAATACTTGTACTCTAAAGTTTACCAAATTTTATGAAGATAAACATATTGTATCAAAGTTATCATGCTGAATACTATACTTGTGTAAGAACTCGTGTAGTATACCAAGTTTGTTAATAATATAAATAGTCAGCTGATATGGATTATTACTTCATTTTTATTTATTAAGAATATTTTATTTTCTTATTTATAAACTAATATATCTAATGCAGAGGTTTCTAGCTTGTTATCTGTACACTAATTGGTCTTATATTTATTCACTATTTGAATACACAATACTTTACATTGAATAAATAATAAGGGGTTTCTAACATCAGAACATCTTATTTTGAGGCCTAGTTTCTTATGAACATTACGTTTGCAGCCAGCTTTTCTGAAAATGATTCCTACTTGACTTACAATTGGCCTGAATATTCATAATCGTACTTGGATTATCAACAGACCAAAACAATGTTAGTGTCACTTGCTGGTGATTGGTTAGATGCTACAGGCAAAACTCACTGGCAAGCTTACTACAACTAATTTCAAGCTCTGATACCATCTTGCCAATTTGCTTACATCAGACATTAGTTTTTCCTGTATGTCATTCTTGAGCAAAACACATCAAACTCAAAGATACCACCACCACACAACGTTTATTTCCTGTTGTTCTTAGCACAAATACTAAGGTACCAACTTACCTTGATAAGCAACTACACCCATAGCATATCTGGGAATGCTCATTTTCCAATTATAGTCCACTTATTAACTAAAGGATCGTACTGCTCCATTGTGTCTCCAATTTCAGCTCCCACCCATCCTCCAAGGGCATACAGGTAACCATTCAGGCACAGGTACCTAAAGCACATCGAGGCAAGTTCATACTACAAATCATGGACCACTGATTGGACACTGGATCATAAACTTCTCCATTACTAAATATCAAACAATCACTCTCACCACCTATGACATAAATCAAGTTATTAAGTACTGCAACACCATGTCCACTCGAGAATGAAGCATGGGCGACAACGTTTTCCACTGACATTTAAACGTTTCCAATCGTTCAACAGTCACCAGTGTGGTGCTCTCATTCCATCGTCTTCCTAATTCACGATTATAGCCACCTAACACACATTTCTTAGCACACATTCGAGGCTGCAGGCGA